>NC_090261.1:68076023-68143523 GCF_037325665.1 Littorina saxatilis
TAATTCGCTGTAATTGTAGATTTTACCTGTAAACTACATCACCACCAACAAAAACAACAACAACAACAACGACATCAACAACAACAACAACAACAACAACAACAACAACAACAACAACAACAAAGGATTATTGTACTCACCGATACAAGAACGACAGGAGACGATACAACAACAACAACAACAACAACAACAACAACAACAACAACAACAACAACCTCAGCACAGTAACTAGCAGCCATGGAGTTTGATATTTGCTATGTGTCCAAGCGGAGGGATTCTCGTGTACCGCTTGAGTCTGGACAGATATATGGCGCTGCACATAATCGTTTACACAGGAAGGACGTTCTATTTAAAATCACCCCACCCCCCACCCCCCCCTCCTCTCACCCACACCACAATTTATCTCCCCTCCGTCTCTCAAATTTTATGAAAAGAGTCGTAAGTCAGTCACAAGAAGGGAGGTCGGCATGACCTTTCTCGGGCGGCTGCGTTAGAATGCGCTTGAGGAAAAGATGATGGCCGATTGCATCGCTGGCTGGGTTAGAATGCGCTTGAGGAAACGATGATGGCCGATTGCATCGCTGGCTGGGTTATTAGCGCCACAAAAAAAGTTCTTGCTATCTGTTTGTTTGGTTTCAAATTTCACAATGGAATTGCAGATGGTGTTTTGTCTTGCCTTCGCTTGTGCGTTTTCTTTTGATTTTATCGTCGAGGCAATGTTCTCCCCCTTTCTACACCCTCTAGTGTTTGTCTAAGTTGTATTTCTCTTGTTACCTCGTCTTTCGTTGTTCTGTAAAGATTAAATCGTCATTGCCGTCGCAATCTGAATTTGTGATTGTTTTCTTTTGATTTTATCGTCGAGAAAATGTTCTCGCCTTTCAACACCCTCTAGTGTTTGTCTTAGTTGTATTTCTCTTGTTGCCTTGTCTTTCGTTGATCTGTAAAGATTCAATCGTTATTGTCGTCGCAATGATCTTCTTCTCCTTCTTCTTTTGCGTTCAGGGGCTGAAACTCCCACGTACACTCGTGGTTTTTTTAACAAGTGGGTTTTTACGTGTATAATCGTTTTTACCCCGCCATTTAGACAGCCATACGCCGCTTTCTGAATCTGAATCTAGATTTGTGGTTTTTCTCTCTTAAACGTTCACTTTTTTCTCAGACTGGAGAAAATCGAGTGGCAACATGGTGGAGTTGGCCGGTCTCACGAAACAAGAGCATAATTATCAACTGATTTGGTTCAAGACAAGTTCATAAATGAGTTACACGACTAGACTTTGTCTCGTGTATGGTCTGTTGAAGGAATCCAGCACACCTAAACGCATAACTGTTAATTCGACGCTTACCGCGACCAAAGAGAGTTGAGGGTAACACCTTAATAAGGGGTTTAACTCTTGTTTTTGTTGTTGTTGCTGCTGTTTTTTTAATTTTTTTTAAAGAAAACTGTCACACACAGATGAATTTTTTCCGACGGGCGCAGTGGCGTGGTGGTAAGACGTCGGCCTCCTAATCGGGAGGTCGTGAGTTCGAATCCCGGTCGCTGCCGCCTGGTGAGGTAAAAACGGTCATGCACGTACAAATCCACTCGTGCCAAAAACATGAGTGAACGTGGGAGTCTAAGCCCTTGATCAAAGAAGAAGAAGAAGAAGAAGAAGAATGTTTTCCATCCTTGGATTTGTCAAGTCCTGTTTTAGTGTCCAGGCCAAAGTCTCTCGCCTGACTATGACACGTCATCGGAGCGATTCTTTGAACTTCATCAGTTTTCTTTTCTATTACTGTGTCCTGTGTGTCGAAATATTTTTTACCTTGCCATATTAAACACCCAAATGGCTATATTTCGAACACATGAGAAAAAGACTGTCACACGAATCTTCTTAAACACATACCTCTTGTTCCGCTATGCGTAAGTTAGAATTGTGCAACTCGCCCGCAGTCACGGGCCCCTGTCGGGCAATCTTCTTCAAACGCAACCACTTTATTTTACACGTTGTTCTGCTCCTCGTATTTTAGAATTGTGCAACTCGCCCGCAGTCACGGGCCCCTGTCGGGCAATCTTCTCCCCAAACAGCCACATTAAACTTACCTTTTTTTCTACCCGTGTGTTTCAGAATTGTGCAACTTGTCCGCCGCCGGGCAATCTTCTCCCCAAACAGCCACAGGCACATTAACCTTACCTCTTGTTCTTCTTCTTCTTCTTCTCGATCGCTCAGACCTGTCATATGAGCGTTGATGCGTTGAGCTGTCGTTATGCGCCATACATGGCCCAGCTCATCCGGCTTCAGCGTGTTTTTATATCGGAGTGATCCTTCTCCTAGACTGCTGGCTTTACAGGGCTGTCGAGTCCAGTCTACCCGGCTATTTGGCCATAGCTGGCTGGTTTGTTTATCTGAGGTGACCTTCCCAAGGACCCGCAGTGGGGCACTGCGGTTATGAAATTAAAGGCCCCTCCTGTTTTTGGAACCGCAGGAGCTTTCTAGTTTGCTGTTAGGTAGATTTTTGGTTCCTCTTTCCTGTCATGCTCTCTTTTTCTTCATGAATTCTTTTCTTTTTTCTGCCTTCTTGCTCATTCACCTGTATTTTTTCCAAAAATCTCTTCTCTTGCCGCTTGTCTCGCGATTCATGTATAGTTTAATCTGTTAGTGTTCTGATGTAAGTCCAGCAGTAGATAGGTTAAGCCTATTTTAACATACTGGAAACTGGTAATCTTCCAGTAGGTATTAATTTAGTTTTACTAAAGCCTGCTGGGACACAAGTAATGGGTTAGTGCATTTGTAAACAGGAATCGCTTGACAAGTGGCCCCCTTCATCCCCCCCTTCCTCGTCCTGATATGGCTCTGCGTAGTCGGCTGGACGTTAAGCAACAAATAAACAACAACAACAAAAATCCCCAGGGCTAGAACTTAAAATGCGGCTCTTGTTCGCATGATGCTCCCGTCATTGGACACCTGGGGTATTTCTTGAGTGTAACAGTGCCACCTGTTACCTCGCCCCATCCTGTTGGAAGCACCGCCAGTTGGTCCGCGACTGCTTATTCGTCCTGGCAAGCCTGGCTTATTTCGCAGCTAACCTCCATATCTGAAGGCCATCACACTATCCGCCAACTGTGAACGCGCCTGGTTGGGGGTGGTCGCCCCTACTGTCCCAGGACCTCTTGTTCTACCCTGTGTGTTTCAGAGTTGTGCAACTTGCCCGCCGTGGTGGGTCCCTGTCGGGCACGTCATCCGCGTTTCTTCTTCAACGGCAAAGTCGGCAAGTGTCAGCGCTTCTTCTACGGGGGCTGCCGGGGGAACGAGAACCGGTTCCGTTCTGTTGCCGATTGTGAATCCACGTGTGGTGGATCTGGTGCTGGTGAGACTAAGAACAGAACAGGTAAGGAAGACTTTTCTCTTCGTATTGGCATGAAAGCCCAGAGTTTTGTTGTTGTTGAAAGGATGAAAGTCGCTAGTGCTTTTCAATGTTTGTTATTAATTATTAAATCACTTTTCTTTAGCGCAAGTCCCGATGACTAGCTGTCCCGTTTGAGACTAACCATGAAGTAGTTGCACCATTAAGCAAAGACTAGATACATCGTACTATCACACTAACCATGAAGTAGTTGCACCATTAAGCAAAGACTAGATACATCGTACTATCACACTAACCATGAAGTAGTTGCACCATTAAGCAAAGACTAGATACATCGTACTATCACACTAAGAATTAAGACATGCACTATAAGGCCAAAAAAAAAAATAGGTCTGTTTACGGTAACATAGGCCCAAAAAATAGGGTCGGTAGGTCGGGATTGTTTTTTTTTTTTTTTTTTTTTTTTTTCCAAAAAACCATATTTTTACGTTATTTTGCCAAAAAAACAAGATTTTTTTTTTTTTTTTCCCCAAATGCCAAAAAAAAGTTTAGGGTCGCGCGAAAAAACTAGGGTCGGTCGGGTTACCGTAAACAGACCTATTTTTTTTTTTGGCCTAAGACTTATCTTGTTCTTGTTGGTCATTATTGGGACTGGGATGGAATAGGACTTGAGGAACAGAGAGACAGCGTTTTCGGGATTAATACGGACATCCACGGGGAAAAAGCTGTGGAGTGTGTATGCATATGATAATATGTTCTGTGTGATGTTCAGTAGATAAGTAACAATCATGATCAATTTTTTTTTCTCGTTCTTATTTGTCACAGCCAACGAGATCGCGCCATCCAACAAGGTGGAGCTTTGCTCTGAGTCAAGGTATGGCTGCTGTCGGGACCGCGTCAAAGCTGCTGGCGGTCCCAACTATGAAGGCTGCGGTGAACCCTGCCAGGTGAGTGTCTTGGGAGGTGTTCGATGAAGTGTTCTGTTGGTGTTTGGTGACGTGTTCTGGTGGTTTAAACGAGAACATGGGGTTGCATATACATCAGGACAATTGGAACCACACAACAAGCTAAGCTTATACTAAGTGTGGTTTCATATTACATCTAAATAGGAATGGCTTTTTTCGTGTGTTGTCAAAGGTAAAACAAGTCGCGAAAGGCGAAATTACTACATTTAGTCAAGCTGTCGAACTCACGGGATGAAACTGAACACACTGTATATTTTCAGTACAGCTTCGTCAATCCCCGCGTGAAGGAAATCGCTCACCTCCCACGTGCAAAACGTAGTGATATTGACACGCCAGATTAGCGCGGTAGCGTATTGTGCTAAGCAGGAAAGCGCGCTTTTCTGTATTCTTGTTAACTTTCGGAGCTTGTTTTGAATACAACCTATCATATCTATATGTTTTTGGAGTCAGGAAATGATAAAGAATAAGATGAAATCATTTTTGGATCGATTTCTTAAATTTTAATCGTAAGATTAATCAATCTATTTTCGTTAATTGTGATCACATTTTAAGAGTAAACATAACATATGTATATATTTTTAGATTCAGAATGTGATGAAGAATACGATGCAATCAATTTTAAATCTGTTTGCGAAAAATCGATTTTAATGACAACTTTAATGAGCAAACTCATTAATTAATGTTTAAGCCTCCAAGCTGAAATGCAATACCAAAGTCCGGGCTTCGTCGAAGATTACTTGACCAAAATTTCAACCAATTTGGTTGAAAAATGAGAGCGTGACAGTGCCGCCTCAACTTTAACGAAAAGCCGGATATGACGTCATCAAATACATTTATCAAAAAAATGAAAAAAAGTCTGGAGTTACCATACTCAGGATCTCTCATGTCAAGTTTCATGAAGATCGGTCCAGTAGTTTTCTCTGAATCGCTCTACACACACACACACACACACACACACACACACACACACACACACACACACACACACACACACACACACACACACACACACACACACACACACACACACACACATACATACACCACGACCCTCGTCTCGATTCCCCCCTCTACGTTAAAAAATTTAGTCAAAACTTGACTAAATGTAAAAAAGTATTATTACGCTTGTTATGAATGTCAAACAAAATAAAGAATGTGACAAAAGAATCAAATGAGGTCAAGAAGGACGGGAGGGGATTTGACGTGTTCGGTTGGTGTTTGGAGAAGTGTTCGGTTGGTGTTTGGAGAAGTGTTCGGTTGGTATTCAGTGAAGTGTTCTGTTTGTATGTAAAGTGTTCTTGCTCTTTTTTGAAATTCAGCCACTTGCACGTTCTTGTTAATTCGGTATGGCAAATGGCAGACGATTGCATCAGTGCCGAAGGTATGCATGATAACGCAAGTTTCCTGCGTCCCGGGACCCTCTCTTATCAAGGTTAAGGCGTCGCGGGGCCCTATCTTATCAAGGTTAAGGCGTCGCGGGACCCTCTCTTATCAAGGTTAAGGCGTCCCGGGACCCTCTCTTATCAAGGTTAAGGCGTCGCGGGACCCTCTCTTATCAAGGTTAAGGCGTCCCGGGACCCTCTCTTATCAAGGTTAAGGCGTCCCGGGACCCTCTCTTATCAAGTTTCCTGCGTCCCGGGACCCTCTCTTATCAAGGTTAAGGCGTCCCGGGACCCTCTCTTATCAAGGTTAAGGCGTCCCGGGACCCTCTCTTATCAAGGTTAAGGCGTCCCAGGGCCCTCTCTTATCAAGGTTAAGGCGTCGCGGGGCCCTCTCTTATCAAGGTTAAGGCGTCCCGGGGCCCTCTCTTATCAAGGTTAAGGCGTCGCGGGGCCCTCTCTTATCAAGGTTAAGGCGTCCCGGGGCCCTCTCTTATCAAGGTTAAGGCGTCGCGGGGCCCTCTCTTATCAAGGTTAAGGCGTCCCGGGGCCCTCTCTTATCAAGGTTAAGGCGTCCCGGGACCCTCTCTTATCAAGGTTAAGGCGTCCCGGGACCCTCTCTTATCAAGGTTAAGGCGTCGCGGGACCCTCTCTTATCAAGGCTAAGGCGTCCCGGGACCCTCTCTTATCAAGGTTAAGGCGTCGCGGGACCCTCTCTTATCAAGGTTAAGGCGTCCCGGGACCCTCTCTTATCAAGGTTAAGGCGTCCCGGGACCCTCTCTTATCAAGGTTAAGGCGTCCCGGGACCCTCTCTTATCAAGGTTAAGGCGTCCCGGGACCCTCTCTTATCAAGGTTAAGGCGTCCCGGGACCCTCTCTTATCAAGGTTAAGGCGTCCCGGGACCCTCTCTTATCAAGGTTAAGGGGTCGCGGGACCCTCTCTTATTAAGGTTAAGGCGTCCCGGAACCCCTCCAAGAATTTCTCGTACGTGTTTTTAGCGTCTAGTGCGTAAAGAACGCAGCGACGTACGTGTTTTTAGCGTCTAGTGCGTAAAGAACGCAGCGACGTACGTGTTTTTAGCTTCCAGTGCGTAAAGAACGCAGCGACGCACAGTTTGGGGAAACCTGCATCTCAGTTCACCTGCAATTGTCTGCGTGTTCTGTGCATGTTGCATTGTTCTGCGAATGTTATATCTCCACAGCACCATGCAAAGTACAGGGTGAACTACATGCTTAGCGTCAAACAGTGTGAGCTTTTTGTCGCCTATGATGTTTTATTAGAATGTTGGCTCCTTCGCGTTTAGCTTGCTTTCCTTGTACGGGACTGCGCGACTTCTCTTTGCAGCGCTTGTTCATATTCTTCTTCTAAGTTCATGGGCTTTAACTCCCACGTAAACTCGTGTGTTTTGCACGTGAGCGGTTTTAGGTGTATGACCGTTTTCACCCCGCCATTTAAGGCAGCCATACGCCGATTTCGGGGGAGTTTGTTTTCTATCATTCAACTGTTTGCACTAGGAATTTCCATTTGCAATTATTCGTAGCGTTACTTTACAGACACAGTCTTGCCTTTGAACACAGTTTCGCTCACTATCTCGCTATGGCCAGGCGTTTACATGGGATCAGAACATCCCTCCAGTTGGACACATTCCAAAAATTAACATCCTGGCTGGTTCCTGCGCTTTGTTAAGAATTAATTTCTGTAACAGCCGCTGGTGTCCGTAAAGAAACTAATTCATCCCACACTTCCCCCTATGCACAGAACGCGATCAGTCAGCTGAGTGTTGGTATGTTTCCGAGTGGAGGAGGAATGGTCTTCTCCCGTGTCAATGCCCAGCCAGATCAGATGGTGACGTCCCCATTCGCCCCGGCCTAAATCGCCGCTTCCAAACTCGCCGCTTCCGAACTCGCCGCTTCCGAACTCGCCGCTTCCCATCTCGCCGCCAATTATTTTGAGTTTTGCAAGAGAGGCGATTCGCCCCCTCCCATCTCGCCGCCAACACACACACCTGCACGCACGCACGCACGCACGCACGCACGCACGCACGCACGCACGCACACACACATACGCACGCACGCACACACGCACGCACGCACGAACGCACGCACACACACACACACACACATACACACACTGGTGGTCGCGACCCGGAGAGCCATGGTTGTGAAGTGACTTTCACAGAACAGAAATCAGGTAAACTCAGGAAAAACTCAGGTAAACGAGTTATTTTTTTATAACCTGTTTTGCACGAGAAACGTCAACTTCGTCGCATGGAATACACGGGGGCGAGTTGGCACTGCTTGCGGGGGCGAAATGGCACCCTTGACAGTTTGAAAGCAAGTAGACCGTGAAGTCGGCGACTTCAAAGCGGCGGCGATATGGGCGGGGGCGAGTCGGTACCTCGCCGATCAGATAGGGGGAGCCCAACTGTTCTGAGAGTAAGTTCTGTGCCTTGCACCTAACTGTCCTGAGAGTAAGTTCTGTGCCTTGCACCTAACTGTTCTGAGAGTAAGTTCTGTGCCTTGCACCTAACTGTTTTGAGAGTAAGTTCTGTGCCTTGCACCTAACTGTTCTGAGAGTAAGTTCTGTGCCTTGTCTCGGGGCAAAATAACATCCTGGCTGCTTCCTGCGCTTTTTTTGTTAAAAAGAATTAATGCAACGACCACAGGGAATCTTTCATCTTTGCGTGTGTCGACAGTTGCAATTTGTGCAAAGTGTTTTTTTTTATCGGCGTTCAAGGGGTATATGAGCGGAGAAACAGCGTGCGCTATTCCTATTTCATTCAGTTTTTGCACCTCTTTTGTCAGTCTTGTTTAGGATTGTTTTACATCATATTTATTTTTTCGTTGTTTGCTTGTGTTTTCTACTGATATGTAACACGACAGGCATTTCCGTTTTAGATGTATACGATGAGTGTATGAATCATCTTTTGTTTGCATGATTGAAAAATGATGTCATCTTTGAGAAAAAGCACAAAGTATAATTATGTTTTGCTATAACTTTGCAGGCCAGCCGGTACGGATGCTGCGAGGATGGCGTCACTGCAGCACAAGGTACAGACAGCCGCATTTCTTCTTTCCCATTCAATGCAAACAGTGAAAATGAAAGTTCATTGTTAGACAGATAGAGCGAAGGAATTACTGAGGGGTTGATGGCTGAGGGGTGCTAGAAAGGGAGGGAGGGAGAGAGGAGGAGGAGGAGGAGGAGGAGGAGGAGGAGGAGGAGGAGGAGGAGGAGGGTAGAAGAGAAGAGAGAGAGAGAGATGGGGGAGGTAGGGGATGGAGAGGGATTCTACGATGTCTAAGAACGCTAGCAGCACACTGCTCAATGATGAATACTAAACATGGCCCAACGATTTTCATTACAAAAAAACACGCTTGTTGTATACTAGTCAGTGCACTGATGGGCATTAAACATATAATCAGACGCTGTTGTATACTAGTCAGTGCACTGATGGGCATTAAACATATAATCAGACGCTGTTGTATACTAGTCAGTGCACTGATGGGCATTAAACATATAATCAGACGCTGTTGTATACTAGTCACTGCACTGATGGGCATTAAACATATAATCAGACGCTGTTGTATTCTAGTCACTGCACTGATGGGCATTAAACATATAATCACACGCTGTTGTATACTAGTCACTGCACTGATGGGCATTAAACATATAATCAGACGCTGTTGTATTCTAGTCACTGCACTGATGGGCATTAAACATATAATCACACGCTGTTGTATACTAGTCACTGCACTGATGGGCATTAAACATATAATCACACGCTGTTGATAGACACTTTTTCTCTACCGATCACTGATAATACAAAACCTGGTCCAACGGTGTAAAAAACAAAACAAACAAAAAACACCCAACAGCTTGCTCTCGACTGAACACTGATGAATACCAACATGGTTCAACGATGTAAAGAAAAAAAATGCTTGTCCTGTACCGATCGCTGATTAACACCAAACATGTGCCAACAATGTTTAAAAAAAAGAAAAACAAAAAGGCATACTGGTTCTCTACCGATCACTGATGAATAACAAACATGGTCCGACGATATTCAGGCCGCAACAAAGAAGGGTCAGTCCGCAACAAAGAAGGGTCACAGCGGAGACATTGAGTGGGGATGTTCAAAAACGCTTGCAGCACACCCACACATACTAAACATGATCCTACGATATTAAAACAAACACCCGCTTTTTGTATGCAGACGAGAACTTAACATAGTCCTACGATGTTATTAAAAAAAAGCTTGTATGCTAATCACTGACGAGCACTTGACATGGTCCTACGATGTTATTAAAAAAAGCTTGTATACTAATCACTGACGAGAACTTGACATGGTCCTACGATGTAATTAACAAAAATCTTGTATGCTAATCACTGACGAGAACTTGACATGGTCCTACGATGTTATTAAAAAAGCTTGTATGCTAATCACTGACGAGAACTTGACATGGTCCTACGATGTTATAAAAAACAAGTCGCGTAAGGCGAAATTACTACATTTAGTCAAGCTGTGGAACTCACAGAATGAAACTGAACGCACTGCATTTTTTCACAATGACCGTAGTCCGCCGCTTGTGCAAAACTGACGAGCCTGTTCAGCGCGGTAGTAGTTTCTCTGTGCTGCATAGCACGCTTTTCTGTACCTCTCTTTGTTTTAACTTTCTGAGCGTGTTTTTAATCCAAGCATATCATATCTATATGTTTTTGGAATCAGGAACCGACAAGGAATAAGATGAAATTGTTTTTAAATCGATTTCAGAAATTTAATTTTGATCATAATTTTTATATTTTTAATTTTCAGAGCTTGTCTTTAATCCAAATATAACATATTTATATGTATCGATTGGACATTGGATTTCCCTTCTTTGAGCCATGTGACGTCAGAGGCCTACAGAACTTCATATTTGGGCGTTTCAGGTTGACCGAAACTTCAAAGGAACTACAAAACACACATCATGTGTTTGATTGCATGTGTGTGTGCTCGTTCAATTGTCAAAACAACAACAAAGTCAGTACATGACGTGTGTTTTGTAGTTTCTTTGAAGTTTTGGTCAACCTGAAACGCCCAAATATGTAGCTTAGGGTATGTGTTTGATTGCATGTGTGTGTGCTCGTTCAATCCTCAAAACAACAACAAAGTCAGTACCTGAAAGCAGGGCCGGACCAAGTTCGTTTGAGGGGGGGGGGGGGGGGGTTCCAACTGAAGGCAGGGGTCCAAAGTCCACATTTTTTTTCTCTGAGAGGTACATTGGATGGCCAGGGGGGGGGGGGGGGGTTTCCGGAACCCCAGGACCCCCCCCCCCCCCAGATCCGGCCCTGGAAAGGAATTCGATCGATACATAAAAATTAATGTTATTTGCGTTTTTGACCAAAATATGACATTTTACACAGATCTCGACAGTCATTGTTCACCTCGACCGCTATCGCGGTCTCCGAGAACAATGACTTTCTCGATCTGTGTAAAATGTCATATTTTGGTCAAAAACGCAAATAACGTATAAAGTTTTTGGAATCAGGAAATGATGTAGAATAAAATGAACGTAAATGTTGATCGTTTTATATAAAAAAAATTATTACAATTTTCAGATTTTTAATGACCAAAGTCATTAATTATTTTTTAAGCCACCAAGCTGAAATGCAATACCGAAGTCCGGCCTTCGTCGAAGATTGCTTTACAAAAATTTCAATCAATTTGATTGAAAAATGAGGGTGTGACAATGCCGCCTCAACTTTTACAAAAAGCCGGATATGACGTCATCAAAAGTATTTATCGAAAAAAAGAAAAAAACCGTCCGGGGATATCCTATCCAGGAACTCTCATGTAAAATTTCATAAAGATCGGTTCAGTAGTTTGGTCTGAATCGCTCTACACACACACACACGCAGACACACACACACACATACACCACGACCCTCGTCTCGATTCCCCCTCTATGTTAAAACATTTAGTCAAAACTTGACTAAATGTAAAAAGAAGCTTGTATACTAATCATTGATGAATGACAAACCTGGCCCAACGATGTAAAAAAAACAACCACCCAATCAAACACACACAAAACCCCACTTGCTTTCTACCTATCACTGATGAATGCTAAACATGGTCCTACGATGTCCAGGCCGCAACAAGGAAGGGTGTACGGAGACAGGGAGCGGGGACTACGGGGACTGCGAGGAAACCCGATACGGCTGCTGTCCTGACGGCGTCACTGCTGCGTCGGGACCAAACCAGCGTGGCTGTAGCACCCCCACCACCACCACCACCACCACCACCACTACCGCCAGGCCTCCCATTGCGGCAGGTAAATAAAGTGGCTGTGTGTCTCGGGTAAATAAAGTGGCTGTATGTCTCAGGTCAATAAAGTGGCTGTATGTCTCAGGTCAATAAAGTGGCTGTATGTCTCAGGTCAATAAAGTGGCTGTATGTCTCAGGTCAATAAAGTGGCTGTATGTGTGTGTGTGTAGTTTGGATAGGCATCAATTTCGTCTATCCCCATGACTTTGACCATCATTCTCACCAGAGACTGAGATTATCTCCTTAATAATAATGTCTCAGGTCAATAAAGTGGCTGTATGTCTCAGGTAAATAAAGTGGCTGTATGTGTGTGTGCGTAGTTTGGATAGGCATCAATTTAGTCTATCCCCATGACTTTGACCATCATTCTCACCAGAGACTGAGATTAGCAACGCTTTCTAAGCTGATTTGTATTTTTTACACAGTTTGTGTTTCTTTCCTTTAATTTTATTTTTTCAAACATTCATGTACCCCCACCGGTTTCCAGAAAGAAATTCTTTGCATTGCCTTGCCTTACAGACAGGTGCTCCAAGGCTCCAAAGTTTATTTGATGTGTACTTTGCGTTTCTTTCACTGGACATCGTTCATTTGTATTCTATTTTATTTGTTTAATCATTCATGTACCCTTACGGGTTCCCAGAAATATATTCTTTGCCTTGCCTTGCCTCACAGACTTGGGGGCAGGGGTAGCTCAGGTAGTAGAGCACTGGACTTGTGATCCTAGGGTCCCGGGTAGCTCAGGTAGTAGAGCACTGGACTTGTGATCCTAGGGTCACGGGTAGCTCAGGGGGTAGAGCACTGGACTTGTGATCCTAGGGTCCCGGGTAGCTCAGGTGGTAGAGCGCTGGACTTGTGATCCTAGGGTCCCGGGTAGCTCAGGTGGTAGAGCACTGGACTTGTGATCCTAGGGTCACGGGTTCCAATCCGGGCCGGGACGGACACGGGTCAACTTTATGTGCAGACTCAGAGATGTATCCACGTCCCACGCACGTGTCACGCTAGTGGCACGTAAAAGACCTTGGTCATTCGGCCAAAATTGCAGGTGGCTGGTTTCAACCAAAAACACGCATACAACTCGGTATCTCATCTTAAGTCGGGGTAACTCCCGGGAACATGCCAGGCTTTGCGGTGAGGGCGTAAAATGTAAATCCTCGACTCTCTCTGCCTAACAGACAGGTGCTCCAAGCCTTCAGACAGAGGACCGTGCTCCAACTGGACGGTACGGTGGCACTTTGACAGCGCCAGCCAGGACGCCGCGGAGTGTAAGCAGTTCTGGTACGGCGGTTGCCAGGGCAACGACAACCGTTTCGAGACCAGGGACGACTGTGAGGCAGACTGCATAGCAACCGAGGCCCCTGCCACTGATGACCCCGGTAAGACCTTGGGTGACCTTGAATTAACATTGGGATGACCTTGACCCTGGTTTCAGATCGGTTTAGTGTATCTGACCTTGTTAGGCTTGATTTGACCCGATCGAACTTCCAGTGAAGCTTTTATCCTCTACTGCCATAGGTGTTGTCTGATTTGACTTCAGTTGGCATGAAGTGACTTGTCTTCACATAACCTGACGTGGATTGATTTATTTCAATTGGTTTTGGTATGATTCGACCGTGCTTGCCTTCTGTGAGTAATGGGACTTGTTAGCTGAAAACATTTTTGAAGTTTGTTTTACAGGTTTCAGTCAAGAAATTAATTCAGCAAAATATGACCACTACGCACATAATGCAGCCACGCCGAAGAATTGTTATTTGAGTCTCTCTCTACGTGGAAAGATGCCGTCAGCACATGTAAAAGCCCCAAAAAATATCTGGTCGTTTACACGCTGGTTTATATGATGGTTTACATGATTGTTTACACGGTTTACATGATGTTACGCACTGCGGTTTACATGATGGTTTAAATGATGGTTTACATGATGGTTTAAATGATGGTTTACATGATGGTTTGCACGATGCTTTATATGATGGTTTACACGATTTACACGTTTGTTTACCTGATAGTTTACATGATGGTTTGAAAGATGGTTTGAATTATGCTTTGCACGATGGTTTACATTATGCCTTTATGGTTTGAACGTATATACATGATGGTTTACACGTGTGTTTACATGATGGTTTACATCGTGGTTTACATAATGATTTACACGGTAAGAAAGATAATTTTAAATTCAACATAATGGAGTTGGCTTAGCTGTTTTCGCAGATCATGAGTTATCAAAAGTGACTTGAGCCACCTCCACCATCTCAACCCCTTGTTCTTGGTGTTTCAGACTTCGTCAACATCTGTGACATGCCCCGCGAGTCTGGTCCGTGCCGAGGCAGCCTGCCCCGCTGGTACTACGATCCGCTCGACAGGCAGTGTCGCAACTTCTACTACAGCGGTTGCCGTGGCAACGAGAACAACTTCCTGTCGTTGCCTGAGTGTCAGCAGACCTGCATGGGAATCGTCCCCACTGCCGCCCCCACGACAACAACTACGACGACACCTGCGCCGTATACCTTCAACCCCCCACCTACTAGCAGTTCGTGTGAGTGTGGTTTTTGGTTTCTGCAAATGTTGTGTTTGTTGTATAGCAGGAGGTGAAAGGTATTGTCGTCGTTATGAACGTTACTGTCCTCGTTGTCATCTTCATCGTCATCGTTTTAACATAGAGGGGGATCGAGACGAGGGTCGTGGTGTATGTGTGTGTGTGTGTGTGTGTGTGTGTGTGTGTGTGTGTGTGTGTGTGTGTGTGTGTTTGTCTGTCTGTGCGTGTGTGTGTGTAGAGCGTCGGAACCTCGGGACGAAGTTCATTTCAAACGGGGGCGATTGTGACAGGGGAGGCTACCGCTCCTTTCACAGCAGACTCTGCACCCGAGTTGTTGGCCTTTAAAAGTCAACACCAGTGGATTGTAGAATTCTGTTTGTGATGGGGTCTGGTGGTTTCCGATTGTCTGTATGTTCATGGAAACCTTCGGGTTTGCATAACAGTTTTTATAGGGCTAAGAAATTAGCCCTAACATTTTCAATCCTGTTTGATTGCACTTCGCTTCCCAAGGTGATCGTAGTGTTTCGGCACACGGTTACATTTGGATTAAAAACAAGCTCTGAAAATTAAAAATATAAAAATTATGATCAAAATTAATTTTTCGAAATCAATTTAAAAACACTTTCATCTTATTCCTTGTCGGTTCCTGATTCCAAAAACATATAGATATGATATGTTTGAATTAAAAACACGCTCAGAAAGTTAAAACGAAGAGAGGTACAGAAAAGCGTGCTATCCTTCTCAGCGCAACTACTACCCCGCTCTTCTTGTCAATTTCACTGCCTTTGCCACGAGCGGTGGACTGACGATGCTACGAGTATACGGTCTTGCTGAAAAATTGCAGTGCGTTCAGTTTCATTCTCTGAGTTCGACAGCTTGACTAAATGTTGTATTTTCGCCTTACGCGACTTGTTACATTTAGTCAAGTTTTGACTAAATGTTTTAACATAGAGGGGGAATCGTGTGTGTGTGTGTGTGTCTGTCTGTGTGTGTGTGTGTGTAGAGCGATTCAGACTAAACTACTTTATTGTAAAGCGCATTGAGCATATACATGATTATGCGCTATAGCAAATGTCCATTATTATTATTATTATTACTGGACCGATCTTTATGAAATTTGACATGAGAGTTCCTGGGTATGATAAAAACGATCCAAAATTACGTTCATCTTATTCTTCATCATTTTCTGATTCCAAAAACATATAAATATGTTATATTCGGAATAAAAACAAGCTCTGAAAATTAAAAATATAAAAATTATGATTAAAATAAAATTTTCGAAATCGATTTAAAAACACTTTTATCTTATTCCTTGTCGGTTCCTGATTCCAAAATCATATAGATATGATATGTTTGGATTAAAAACACGCTCAGAAAGTTAAAACGAAGAAAGGTACAGAAAAGCATGCTATGCAGCACAGCGCAACCACTTCCGCGCTAAACAGGCTCGTCAATTTTACTGCCTTCTACGGACTACGGTCATTGTGAACAAATGAAGTGCGTTCAGTTTCATTCTGTGAGTTCCACAGCTTGGCTAAATGTAGTAATTTCGCCTTACGCGACTTGTTGTTATTGTTATCTCTGTCATGTGCATAGTTATTGGAGATCTGTTTCACGCTTAATTGTCCCGCTTTTCTTTGTCATTCATTTTGTCCTGTCAAATATCTGGTCATGGTCACCTTACAATTGTGATTACGTTGCGGATTGTTTGGTGGTTGTTTTCTACCCTGATGGCCTACAGTACGTAGCAGCACTGCCAAGAAGTTGTTTCGGTTGCTGTAGATGAATGACAACGATGACCTCGATGCTGCTGCTGCTGTTGTTGATGATGATGATGATGATGATGATGATGATGATGATGATGATGATGATGATGATGATATTGATGATCACTGCCAAGAAGCTGTTTCGGTTGCTGTAGATGAATGACAACGATGACCTCGATGCTGCTGCTGCTGTTCATGATGATGATATTGATGATGATGATGAGGAGGAGGAGGAGGAGGAGGAGGAGGAGGAGGAGGAGGAGGAGGAGGAGGAGGAGGAGGAGGAGGAGGAGGAGGAGGAGGAGGAGGAGGAAGAGGAGGAGGACGACGACGACGACGACGACAACGTCAACAATGATGACAACGACATTAACTAACGATGCCCTTGTTCTTCCAGTGACGATGGAGGGAAGCGACAAGGTGTTGGAAGGCTCCGAGCTCCGTCTGACGTGCAAAGCGGAGGGGCCGAGCACTCCCACGGAAATCGAGTGGTTCATCAACGGCAAGCGCATCGGGCGCGAGCAGGACTATCTGTCCATCAGGTCGTTCTCCACGCCCACTGACCACCGCTACACGAGCGAGCTGACCATCTCACGCAGCCAGAAGGACAACACGGCCACCTACTACTGCAGGAGTATTCCTTACAGCGACGTGGAGAGAAAGACTGTGGTCGTCAGCAAGACACTGGAAGGTAAGTGTAGAGATATAGTGCTTGGTGAATCAGATATATAGTGCTTGGTGAATCAGATATATAGTGCTTGGTGAATCAGATATATAGTGCTTGGTGAATCAGATATATAGTGCTTGGTGAATCAGATATATAGTGCTTGGTGAATCAGATATATAGTGCTTGGTGAATCAGATATATAGTGCTTGGTGAATCAGATATAATTATAGTGCTTGGTGAATCAGATATATAGTGCTTGGTGAATCAGATATATAGTGCTTGGTGAATCAGATATATAGTGCTTGGTGAATCAGATATATAGTGCTTGGTGAATCAGATATATAGTGCTTGGTGAATCAGATATATAGTGCTTGGTGAATCAGATATATAGTACTTGGTGAATCAGATATATAGTGCTTGGTGAATCAGATATATAGTGCTTGGTGAATCAGATATATAGTGCTTGGTGAATCAGATATATAGTGCTTGGTGAATCAGATATATAGTGCTTGGTGAATCAGATATATAGTGCTTGGTGAATCAGATATATAGTGCTTGGTGAATCAGATACAGTGGACCTCTCTCCCCTTTTCAGACCTCATAACTTAGACTCCCTCCCTCCCTCCTCCCTCCCTCACCCGAAAGCGGCGTATGGCTACCTGAATGGCGTAGTACAAAGGGCTTTACACGCAAAAACCGTGCGAGTGTCAGCCCATGAAGGACGAAGAAGGAAGAAGAAGACTCCCTCCTTGTCAAGACCCTCGTTTCTGACTGTCTGTTCACAGACCTTGTAAACTGACCCCCATTGTATGACACCCTCCTTTTTAAGACCTGATTGTCTCAGACCTTGTAAACTGACCCCCATTGTATGACACCCTCCTTTTTAAGACCTGATTGTCTCAGATTTGTGGAGGTGGAGAAAGGGGGGTTCTACTGTATTTCATTACCTTTGGTAAGAAAAGGGATAAAAAGTCTGGAAATGATTGGAACAACAGGCAACTGACCAGAATGGGCACATCATAGATCAGCGGTGGTATTGTATCACAAGATACAGTTTCAGATTTGTACATAGATGGTGTGAAAGTTGAGCGAGTGACTGAATACAATTAATATCTCGGTACAGTCATTGACAACAAACTAAATTTCTCCTCAAACACTAAAGCTATCCACAAGAAGTGTCAGTCAAGAATATACTGCTTACAAAAGCTCAGAAGTCTGAACATCAACAGCCGCATCCTCCAAACATTCTATACTTCATTCATTGAATCCATTCTCACTTTCTCTTTCATCTGCTGGTATGGAGGTCTGTGTGTGAAGAGTAAGAATGTGCTTGGGCGGGTGGTGAACACATGTGGTAAGATTGTGGGGGTGAGACAGGAAGGACTGACTGTGCTGTATGAACGACGTGTGGTGCGAAAGGCCCGCTGCATCATCCAGGATAGTAGTCATGTGCTCGCTCACCACTTTGAGGTCCTGCCCTCAGGACGTCGCCTCCGCACTCCCAGATTCCGCACGCTCAGAACTAAGAACAGTTTTATTCCAAAGTCAATTGGCTTTTTAAATACCTAAGCTAATTAAAACTAGTATGTGTGCCGGTGAACATATGCACTGATTTCTGTGATGAATATTTTTTATACTCTTTGATGTGCACCCTTATGCTGAGTGTGATAACCCTCGAATGACTAGTCCTGTGATAAATATTGTTCAATGACATATCTAGTCCTGTGATAATGATAGTTTTTAGCGGTAAACTTTTAGCTAAAGCTGACGGCAATTAACCTATTTGGAATCATGTTACTATTCCTGTTAGTGTACATATGCGTGCGCGAGTGTAGTATGCTTCGTATGGTATTTTTATCTGTTGTCTTATTATTTGTTTTGTCTTTTAATGTGCACCACACTGAAATTTCTCTGAGATAATAAAGTATTCGTATTCGTATTCGTATTCGTATTATTTTTGAAATCAGTGCATCAACGACCGACGACGAACGTGTGGCCTGAACCCTGCCAAAGTGATGCATGTTGCAGGATACACGGCCTGCTTTACTCGGAAGAATTTTACACATCAGTTCTTCAAAGGGTTGATCCGTAGCTCAGTCGATAGTAAGCTGGGTTTATCCAGATCGCTATCCCAAAACCAAAGTCACAGGGTTTGGAAACAACAAACACACTCCTGTAGGAACAAAAGACAGGATACACCTCCGGGACAACCTGTGTCTGGCCTGTCTGAAAACACCTCCCCGTGAGGGATTTTGCAGCCAGCGCAGTGAAGATAAAGAGGGCAATTTGTTCTCTGCTCGCGCGGCAGCAAGCAGGATGCCTCTGAACTGGATAGCACAAGTCTGTAGCTGCACGCTCTCCCAAAGAATAAGTAGCCCGAATTTCTCTGAAGAGTGTCCCCGTGGACAATCAGAATACCAGAACAAAACAAACAACAAATACGTCAACTTCCAATTTGTGTTTCAGTGACCACGACAGAACGCCCGGATGTCAGACCGGTGGTGCTGGACAGGACTTCGAGTGACCCAGAAAGTGAGCATGATGGGACTTTAAATCTTTTCTAAATATATTTGTCACTTTGCAGCGCCTGTAGAGTTTAAATCTTGTCAGTTGCATGCTCACAAATGTTATGAGGAATAACAACCTAGGTTCACAGCCGTTTGTAAACGGAATTTCCTGGTTTACATCAGTTTGTGGAGCCATTTTAATGGTTTACATCAGTGTGTGGACCCATATTAATGGTTTACAGCAGTTTATGGATCCATTTTAATGGTTTACAGCCGTTTGTAGACCCATTTTAATGGTTTACAGCAGTTTGTGGACCCATTTTAATGGTTTACAGCAGTTTATGGATCCATTTTAATGGTTTACAGCAGTTTATGGATCCATTTTAATGGTTTACAGCAGTTTATGGATCCTTACAGCAGTTTATGGATCCATTTTAATGGTTTACAGCAGTTTATGGATCCATTTTAATGGTTCACATCAGTTTATGGATCCATGTTAATGGTTTACAGCAGTTTATGGATCCATTTTAATGGTTTACAGCAGTTTATGGATCCATTTTAATGGTTTACAGCAGTTTATGGATCCATTTTAATGGTTCACATCAGTTTATGGATCCATTTTAATGGTTTACAGCAGTTTATGGATCCATTTTAATGGTTTACAGCAGTTTATGGACCCATTTGAATGGTTTACTGTAGTTTGTGGTCCCATGTGTATGGTTTACTGTAGTTTGTGGTCCCATGTGTATGGTTTACAGCAGTTTGTGGACCCATTTGAATGGTTTACTGTAGTTTGTGGTCCCATGTGTATGGTTTACTGTAGTTTGTGGTCCCATGTGTATGGTTTACAGCAGTTTGTGGACCCATTTGAATGGTTTACTGTAGTTTGTGGTCCCATGTGTATGGTTTACTGTAGTTTGTGGTCCCATGTGTATGGTTTACTGTAGTTTGTGGTCCCATGTGTATGGTTTACTGTAGTTTGTGGTCCCATGTGTATGGTTTACTGTAGTTTGTGGTCCCATGTGTATGGTTTACAGCAGTTTGTGGACCCATTTGAATGGTTTACTGTAGTTTGTGGTCCCATGTGTATGGTTTACTGTAGTTTGTGGTCCCATGTGTATGGTTTACAGCAGTTTGTGGACCCATTTGAATGGTTTACTGTAGTTTGTGGTCCCATGTGTCTGGTTTACAGCGGTTGGTAGATATAGCACTCACAATTGTGCTTGTTAGTTCTGCCGATTGTGTTCACTTAATTCAATACGTTGTGAAGTTAGATAGAGCAAGGACTCTTGCTGTGCCGAAACTAGAAGAAGGGGCATTACTCTGCTTCTACCTCTGTGTTGTAGGAAGTAGACATAGGTTTTTCCCCTTCGTCGATTGTTCTCACTCTTCTAGCGTTGCAGCTTGTCAAATGACACGTTAGTATTTTCACAAATTTGCTAGTGCTAAGGCTCTGGTAGCTGTCACAGGAAGATGTATGGAGTGAGAAAAGTGTTTGCAATATTTCTAACTTCTTTGTATTATTACGAGACTGATACCATGGTTTGCATGAAACGTTGAGAGAAGAAATTAAAGCTTGAATCCCATTGTTGAATATGCCATAATTGGAATTGCTCTGAAAGACTTGTGGTCGTCCCATTAATATCAAAAAGATGTTGTTTGTTCTGAATTGTCCTTCCTGTGAACATTCGTCGTGTTCTTATGTTTTCTTAATTGTGTTTGTTTTAACAGCGGTGTGTAAGATGCCCCAACAGACGGGTTCTTGCCGCGCGTATTTCCAGCGCTGGTTCTATGACGTAGAGACGAAGCGATGTCGTCAGTTTGTCTATGGCGGCTGCAACGGCAACAGCAACAACTTTGAGACTAAGAAGGACTGCATGGACTACTGCCAGAGGGACGGTAGGAATCACGTTAAAAATACTGCTCTTCCTGCGTAAACGGTCGTGAACACCACCACAAATTAATGTGCTCGTATTTTTAAGTGGTGTAAGGCCCCCCCAAAAAGTTGTTGTTTCCGTTTAATAAGGCCTAAAATGCACACACATGGGGCTTTTTACTGGCCGGAAATCGTGCAAGCTGTGTCCCCTGGAAGTCGGAGAAAAGTAAACCACCTTGTAAAGTCTACAAAATAGATTTTATTCCGAAGAAATATTTTGTTTTGCCTTGGTGCATCCTTTCCCTTTGTCACTTACAAAAAACTAAAAGCTTGACTTGTGTCTGGTTTGACTGTGATCCGATGATGAACTAATTTTGTAATAGGCACATGACTTTGTGTTTAATCTGCAAAACGGATTCATTCTGTTTTGCTTTTGGTGCTTCATGTGTAATTTCTCTTTTTAGATCCCAGTTGCTAATTGTCTGGCCTAAAGTTGTTTAGATTTGAGTCATTTTGTTTATAAAAACTTAACCTTGTTGCTGTTTAAACATGATGCTTTGAGGGTTCAAAGGAAACAATTCACAGTTGACATGATTTTTATTTATTTTATCACAGAACCCACGCCTGACGTGACAGTCGTCACCGATGTGACAGGTAAGAGAATGATGAGTGATGAAGGAGGTTTCTTATGGACCTCAATCATACACTTTTTGTTTTTGTTTTAAAACACCAAAACTACTGTACTCAAGTGTTAACGAAGACGATACAAATCACAATGTTCGACGTTTTGACCATAGGGTCTTCCTCAGGAACACAAAACGCTAAACAAAGCGGATCAAAAAATAGGACAGACGATAGAACAGAAAGAAGAACTACAGATGACATTTTATTATTTCCAAAATATCTACTTCCTCTAGCAGATAATCAAAGTCAAACATACTTTTACATACACGGGTACATACTAATGTAGACCAACTGTTGCGGTGATACCCTCTTTACTGCAAGCTTCCAATTAGTCACAGCATGTACCTCAATCCGAAAAAAACCCGTATTACTTCATTCATTACCGACTATCACGTGTTTGGTTCTGTTACACACAGTGAGTCTGATATCAAAGGAAAGCGCAGAGTCTTAGGAAAGGTTCTGTTACACACGGTGAGTCTGATATCAAAGGAAAGCGCAGAGTCTTAGGAAAGGTTCTGTTACACACGGTGAGTCTGATATCAAAGGAAAGCGCAGAGTCTTAGGAACACAACGGTACCAACATAAGGATTGAGCAAGGAACAAAGACGCACGCAGCAAGTGAAAACTTTCGTACGAATTAGTTGACTTAACCTCCACCTTAACTCTTCTTCACTCAGACGTGTGCCTGCTCAAGGAAGAGCCGGGCAACTGCCGAGCCAACTTCCAGCGTTACTACTACAACGCCCAGCAGGGACAGTGTCTACCCTTCACCTACGGCGGCTGCGACGGCAACAGCAACAACTTTGAGACGGCCCAGGACTGCAACGACTATTGCAGAACTGAGGGTAAGGGGAGGGGTCATTGTGTTTGGTTGGGTGGTTGATTGGTTGGCTGGTTGATTGGTTGGTTGGTTGGTTGGTTGGTTGGTTGGTTGGTTGATTAATTGGTTGTGTTTTCCCTATTATAAATGCATGTTTTGTTTGTTTACGTGTTCTTTTTCTTGCCTCAGTACTTCATTAGGCCAAACCAAAATATATGTTGGGTTAGGGAAACATGACCAAAAAAATAGGGTCAGTTGGTCGGCTGTTCTTTTATTCTTATTTTTTATTTTTAGTCTCGGTATGGTTCACAAAATGAGCCAGAGGTTGTTTTTTGGGGATTTTTTTGAGAAAAGAAAAAAAAGTTTTAGGATCGGCGGGAAAAAAAACAGGGTCGGTCGGGTTACCCTAAACCAATATATATATTTGTTTGGCAAGAACTGCAACAACTCCTGTAGAACTGAGGGTGCTGCGTTATTTGCTGTCTCAGTCAGAAACGAGCTAGAAAGATTAGAAGGAGGAAATAAGAAGAACAAATCGATAATAGACGAGCCAAAGAAAACGAAGAGAGGAAGAATATTAGACTACAGGGTAGAAATGTGAACGAGGACGGATGGGGGAGGGGATGGGGATGGGAGGACCATTAACTGCTTGGTTCTCAACAGTCACACTTGTGATTGGACATAACTTGCAGCCAAGGTAACAGCCTGTACATTCTGAAAGAAAACGAAACACTTAAATATAGCTGAATTTTGGGGAAAACAATACTGGTATCTGATTTCTCAGGTTTAAGAAATCCACATCCTGCGTAATTTTGAAGTTAGTGTCAGTGAAAACATCACGCATTTTAAAAGAACAGTTCTTCGCGTGAGAAAACAAATATTGGGCTGACATCTGAGATGTGGCCCGGCTTTTACACGGGATAAGGCCATCCCTCCACTTGGACACGTGTCAATAATCAACAGCCTGGCAGCTTTCTGCGTAGTTTTGGAGTTCTGTGGGGAATTCATTTCCTTATACGCCACCACCGTAAACATGACAGTGTCATTTTTTCAGATATCTGCAAGCAACCACAGGTGGTGGGGCCGTGTCGCGCTGGTCTTACACGCTACTACTATGACTCTGCGACTATGGCGTGTCGCCAGTTCTTCTACGGGGGTTGCCAGGGTAACCTCAACAACTTCGGATCTCTGGAGTACTGCCAGCAAAAATGCGCGTCGCACGGTGCCGTGGACACACCCAGAACCAAAGCGGTAAGTTTATTGGTCTTGGTGTGGTTTCTTTCTTTTTTTTTTTTTTGGTATGAAGATTGATGGTCAGCTCTTGATGTCATTGCTGGAGTTGATACAGTGAAACTTCCAATTCATGACCCTTCGTTTTGAGCTCACTTTTATTTTAAGGCCTCGTTTTTTAAAATGTTTTTTCATAAAGTCTCTACCTCAGTTATATCACATGAAATCCTCCTCTATAACATAATAGTTGTCCAGTTTTATTGCATCTTAAAACAGTGGTTTTATCGTTTTTGTGTTGTAAGACCTCTGCGATGAGAGCACACATACAAATAAAAAGATAGAGTCCTTCTAGTGTTGCTATGTCTACTAACTAAACCAAAGTCTCGTATCGTGACCTAGATTCAGGTGTGTACTCTGAATTATCACGCCTGCACCCGCAGAGGTTAAACAATTCAGATGGTAATATCAGCCTGTATATAATTTTGTGTGTTTATTTTGATTTGTGTGTGTTTGTTTTTCAAACTATAAAAGGGAAATAAAATATGACACGTTCATTTATCATAACCTTTTTCAGGTGTGAACTCTGAATTCTAACTGAATTCTAACGCCGGCGCCGACAGAGGTTATAACATCAGCTGGTACTAACGCCCAGTACATTGTTTTCTTTATATATATATATATTTTTTTTACGAAGAGTGAAAGAAAATGAACAATCATCAACAATCATTCTCTCATCATTATAAATTCTCAGGTGTGCACTCTGAATCCCGACGTCGGCAGGTGCAGAGGTTACAACATCAGCTGGAAATATCGCCCGGGCCTATACATTCCTGTATTTATATAAAAAAAAATATTTTATGAAGAACGAAAGAAAAGAAAAAACATGCTCTCATCATCATTACTTCTCAGGTGTGCACTCTGAATCCGGACGCCGACACGAGCAGAGGGCAAAATAGCAGTTGTTTCTTGGCCTGCACATTTATTCGGCTCAGGGAAAGCAAATTAAAAACCATGCTTTCGATCATCGTTGATTCTCAGGTGTGCACTTTGAATCCGGACGCCGGCACGTGCCGCGGGTACAACATCAGCTGGTATTACGACAGCACCGTTGAGCGGTGCCAGAGGTTTGTCTGGACGGGCTGCGAGGGCAACGGCAATCGCTTCAGCACGGAGGACGAGTGCATTGGTTACTGCGGCCCTTCTGTCGACACGGTGGTCACACCGGCACCCACCCAGTCCACTGGGGGTAAGTCTGCTGGTCTTTTTCACCTGCATGGTCACTTTGCACTGCTAGGGTGTCTTGGGAAAGAAGGATGCTCATTGCTGGGGGCATGGGGTACTGGTTGGGCGTTGTCGTGTTTTAGACCACAGGAACGTGAATCAAAGCGCCGCTCAATTGAAGTATCCTACTTCTTTATTCTAACTGCGGTGTTACTACTATTGTTCACTACAGTGCGAGCTGTCATTGTTAGATTCCTTGTAGTGGATAACAGTGCTAATTATACTGCAGTAAGAATAGAGAAGTTGGATACCTCAATCGACCGGCGCTCTGACGTCACGTATCAAAGCGCGTTTCAGTTGAAGTATCCTACTTCTTTATTCCTACTGCAGTATTACTACTATTGTTCACTGCAGTGCGAGATTCTATATTGTTAGATTCCTTGTAGTAAATAACAGTAGTAATACTACAGTAAGAATAAAGAAGTTGGATACTTCAATCGACCTGCACTCTGACACCACCTCCTGTGTTGTAGACACACGGGTCAGTAACAGTGGCAACCTTTTGTCACACGGGGCGTAATCCTTTCACAGACTCACTTTGTTGAAAGGGACATTTAACTTTCAGTGCTTTGCTGCATAAAAAAATAGCTTTATTTTTCAAGGGAATGTGGTGGTATTTACACTGTCACTGAATATCCAGAATACCCCCCTACATTCCACATACACCAGTCCAACCCCCCCCCCCCCCTCCCCCCAACCCACCAATGAATATTGTACAAGATTATGTTACAATCTAAAATGTAATGTCCGTTGCAGATTTGTTCACATAGATCTGCACTTTTCACAGTTCTCTGAAATGTTAACGTGACCTCTGCACCGAATGTTTCACGTTAATTTTGGCTCCACGCAGGTGTGTTTTTCTGCAGCAATTACTAGCACTGAATAAATTAAATGTTGCTTTGAACTTTTAACACAGCGTATGTTTGCAGGGTTGTTTATGCGGTTATAACAGTGTTGGTATGGGTTCGTGTCTATATAGAACGGGGACCGGTAATGTTAGATTGATGTTAGAGAATATGTTTTCATTGTTCAGTGCTGATAGAGTAATCAGTTGAAATACAGCATAAGTTGTAATGTGTCATATAGCATTTGATAACTATTTCCATGTTAATTCGTCTTTGTTTCACTGGAAATAATCGTTTTATCTATTCACGTTTTGTTATTGCTAATGGGCATATTTATACAGTGTAATACTTTAAAACGTTAATACCTGACGAAGTACATGACTAAATGTGTTTACTATTATTTCCCATTATCCACGCACTTATTAAAAACAAAACATAGCTGAGAGAAAATTGGCACCATTAAACTTAAGTAAAAAGTGCGCCCTTTTCTTTTTGTGTGACATCATATATTTTCATATCTATTTGTAGTGCTAGATAATCGGATTTGTTCACAGATTTAATTTTTCACCACTTTTAGTTTTAACTGTATGTGAATTATGAAGCAGGCTATTTCCAATAACATTTTTACATTTTTGAGTCACTTGAGAAAAAGTGACTCTATGTAATCGGTCAGTGTTAGTCTGTCCGGCCGGCCGTCCGGCCGGCCGGCCGTCCGTAGACACCACCTTAACGTTGGACTTTTCTCGGAAACTATCAAAGCGATCGGGCTCATATTTTGTTTAGTCGTGACCTCCAATGACCTCTACACTTTAACGATGGTTTCGTTGACCTTTGACCTTTTTCAAGGTCACAGGTCAGCGTCAAAGGAAAAATTAGACATTTTATATCTTTGACAAAGTTCATCGGATGTGATTGAAACTTTGTAGGATTATTCTTTACATCAAAGTATTTACATCTGTAGCCTTTTACGAACGTTATCAGAAAAACAAGGGAGATAACTAGCCTTTTCTGTTCGGCAACACACAACTTAACGTTGGGCTTTTCTCGGAAACTATAAAAGTGACCGGGCTCAAATTTTATGTGAACGTGACTCATTGTGTTGTGAATAGCAATTTCTTCCTGTCCATCTGATGCCTCATATAATATTCAGAACTGCGAAAGTGACTCGATCGAGCGTTTGCTCTTCTTGTTTACATAGATTTTCAATGTGTGTTTCACCAGATTTTACTCAGATTTTACATTCACTAACACTCACTTTGGGGTCCTGATTTGGCCTAAATGGTCTGCTGGACCCATTAAGCAACAGTTAACTAAACTAAACACTCACTTTTGTTTTGAAATCTTCACTAAATTGTGTCTCTATTCTCACCACATAACCAACCAACCAACCACTACCACTACCACCGGTCACGTGTAAACCAACGACCAATCACTGACTGACCAACACAGACGTGTGCACAATGCCAAGTGACCGCGGCACTAGGTGCAGAGAGTATGAGATTTTCTGGTACCATGACTCGTCGCAAGGGGGCTGCACCCGCTTTTACTATGGAGGCTGCGGGGGCAATGACAATCGCTTCACGTCGCAGGCAGAGTGCGAGCAGCGCTGTGTCAATAGGCCGGCAGGTAGAACGATAGATGTTGTGGTGGCTTTGTTTTCTGCACGCTGTAGATGTCGTCGTTGTAGTTTTGGTAGATTGTGCTTATGCTTGCTTAAAAAGTTCCATTCCATTCAATTCGGTTAAATTCAGTTCAGTTCAGTTCAGTTCAGTTCAGTTATGTTCAGTTCAGATCAGTTCAGTCCTGTTCAATCAATTCAATTCAGTTCAATTCAATTCAATTCAATTCAATTTAGTACAATTGATTTCAGTTCAGTTCAGTTCAGTTCAGTTCAATTCAATTCAATTCAATTCAATCCCATCCAATCCAACCCAACCCAACCCAACCCAACCCAATCCAATCCAATCCAATCCAATCCAATCCAATCCAATATCTACTCCACTCCAATCCAATTCAAGTCAATTCAGCTCAATACAACGTTATTGTCTGAATGTAGAACAGAGATTTTTCGTTTACACAGATATTTAATAATTACACTTTACTTTGAATACAATGTCAAAATGGAAAGATTTGTTGACGTTTTATTAATATTAGCCGAATAATGCTGGTACTTATGACTGCTTACTTGAAAACGATGTCAAAATTGGAGAACAAAATTACGTTTAACTACAAGTTTGATATTGCTGGTGTTTATGTCTGCGTCGATGTCAATGTTGAAAGGATTTCGGAAATTTTAGTATGACAAAAATGGCATAGCTGTTTTAAATTAGTGTAAATGTTGTTGAAAATGCTGACCTATAAGTGTTGAAGAACGCATTCGTTTTATTCACCAATAGTATCCTTATAAAGACATTTCCAATCGCTCCGAAAGTTGTATGATCTGGCCGTTTGGGTTGGATTCCTTTAATTTTATATTCCTTTGTGGAACTTAGAGTTTGAAACTTATTGAATTCGAAAATGCTGGACGAACAAAGAATATTTGGTAAATGTTTTGTTTTTGGTCATCGAATGCGAAGAAAAAGAGAAGGATCGTCGAGTATTCGCCGTCATAATTTAAAACAAACCTCACCAGTATTTGAGAGAGAGGATCATAAATTGAAGTTGCTTGACTTTAAAACAAAAACTAGTGCCTGTGTAAATTCAAAAACAAAGAGACTGCCAACGTTCTAAAATTCAGAATATAAAAACAAGAAAGGTAGGTTGTTGGAACGTTTGTTATTGACACATATTTTGTGTTAATATTTGTTTGTCTGTTCACTTAAAAGACCGTTGGGTCGCAATATCTGTGAATGTATTGTTTTGTCAATAACAAACGTTCCAACAACCTACCTTTCTTGTTATTAGTGCCTGTGTAACCATTTTGAATTTATATCATACACATGTCAGCATGTCTAAACAAATGAACGTTTGTTAATCTTCAATTACTTTATTGTGTATTTGCATGTTGAACAATGACATGAAAATATCTTTCTCTAGATTCATTCTTTACACCTATAAGTATACGAATGAATTGTGTGTGTGTGTATTTTAATAGGTAACTTTCTGAGCTTAACTATAAGCACTTTCCAAGGAAACGTTAACTGTAATTTGTATCTCAAACTTGCATGTTACTGAAAAATACAACTGTTCGAAAAGACACAGGAGGTTAAAGCAAGAGTTTCATCGTTCTCCGCAAACATACTTATAGGGCTAAGAGTTGTGCAGTTTATTAGCCACTGGTGTGTCCAGATTAATCAGTTGTGTCTACATCGCTTTTGTTGAGGGTTTAGGCCAGACACGCTAGCAATCGGTCATTGACGCGTTCAATCAGTTGGTCAAAAGGTCATTCAGGGGACCCATTGAATTCCGTACATGCCAATCAAAGCGGAATAGACTGACCCCTTGACCTTCATTTGAACAGTTTGCATTAAAAAAATTAATGATGAATCGATACATTTTAAGATGAATCGATAAATTGATGAATCGGACAATTGTATAATGAATCGGTCAATTGTATGATGAATCGGTCAGTTGTATAATGAATCGGTCAATTGTAAGATAAATTGGTCAATTGTAAGATAAGTCGGTCAATTGTATGTTAATCGGTCATTTGTATTATAAATAGGTCAAATGACTTTTTCGCTGTTGTGTCTGGTCTATCTCCTGCGAGTGGCTTGCTTGAATATAGTGTTGTTTGTTTTACTGCTTGTTTGGGTTGCTTTCATGCGTGCTTACACCACTTTTTGCCATAACGCAGAGACAACCACGAGAGCGCCTCGTACGAGGGCGTGCGCTTACGGTCGCTACGGGTGTTGTCCTGACGCAATCACGCCGGCTATTGACGCCTTTAGAACAAACTGCGGAGGTGGGTTGCTACGACAGAAACTAGTTGTAGTTTTTGTTGATGGAATGAGAGCATCCTTCCATTGGGAAACATACCACAAATCAACAGCCTGGCTGCTTTCTAGGCAGAGTGAGAATTGTGTCATTCATTCATTTTTGAATTTTTGTTTTAAGCGGTCAATTCTTTCACACACACATTCCCGCCCCGCACAGGAGGCAGTCCGGAGTTTGATTTTGGTATGTGTCCAAGTGGAGGGATGATCTCAGTCCCTGTGAAAGACTGTGCAGAGGTTTGATTTTGGTATGTGTCCAAGTGGAGGGCTGATCTCAGTCCCTGTGAAAGACTGTGCAGAGGTTTGATTTTGGTATGTGTCCATGTGGAGGGATGATCTCAGTCCCTGTGAAAGACTGTGCAGATGTTTGATTTATTTTCACGGAAATGACTTTGCATTTAGTGATTAGGTTTAGAATGTGGGTGTAGCTGGAGTTTCTGTAACATTTACACAGTTCGCTGTAACCGAAGTTGTTGCTTTAGTTTTACGCTTATTGCTGTGAAAACTTTGGAAGAACGGTCCGGCTCACTATCAAAAATCTTGCCCGGATTTTACTTGGAATAAGAACATCCCTCCACTTGGTCACATTCCAACATGCAAGACCCTTGCTGCTTTGGAATTTATTTTGGTATGTGACAAAGCGGAGCGATGGTGCAATCTGGCCTTGGAAAAACCTGGCAAGATCTGGGACAATGGGCCGCGCCGACGTGCTCACACGAGAAAGAGGGTGTCTTTAATATTGATTTTTTGTCTGCTTATGTGCTTTTTAGAAACTAGTTTGAAGCTTTGACTGACATTCATCTTCCAGGGTGACTATTAACATTGACATTTCGAATGTTTATTGTCAGAATGGTGAAAAGACTGATAACTGGCAACCATATATTAGTATTATTGACGATGGTTGAGTACCACTTTGAAATGTTGGGCCCTTCTCATTAGAGGAGACTTGCTTATAAAAGATCCTTCTGGGCTGAGGGGCACGAACAAGTGACCAAACCGGTGCGAGCCAGCCGCGGTGTTGGATTGGTTGAAATTGAGATTGTAGTGATTTCAACCAATCAGGTCCCGCGATTTGTTCTCACCCGTTTAGGTTGCACCCACTCAGTTTTGCTTCGTGCCCCTCAGTCCCAGTATCCATTATAGGCCTGTTGATTTGATGATTATTAACGTTAGTCTTTGTGAAAGGACACCCTGCTGTCGACGGACAGATTTTGACGTTAACGATGGTCTTTCAGAGGACAGTGTGGTTGTGCGACCATCAGGGGATGGGAATGTTGTCCTGGCCAACCGAGGCAGCACCGCCATACTGGAGTGCTACGCGCCGGGCAGTGCGTCCTCCTGGTATCGGGATGGGTAAGTATCAAACAAGGTGCACAAGACATTCATAAACTAATGTTTTGCAAATTGTTTTTTATTACTAAAAGATGTAACAAAATCGTACAAAGTTTGCATAAGAGCTGCGAGATTTTGTTTTAAAAAGACCTTCCAAAATCGTAAAATGGTTTGTGGTTTGCTTGTACAGAAGCGGAGCTGTGCTGAGCCTTTGGTAAAGCTGGCCCCAGATGTCCCAAGCACAGAGTCCTAATGTTGGCAGAATAGTTACATGCACGTGCTTCGGCATAATGCCAAGATGTTGCCGCTCAGATGTTGCCGCTCAGATGTTGCCGCTCAGATGTTGCCAACATTGTCCACCCACAAATTCTTATTTCATTGCTCATAGGTCGTTCAGACTTGTCCAGTTTGTTGCAAAGATACATTCTTGCTGGCTTTGACTAAATGTTGCACCAATACTTCACACCAACTAAACTCCCTTCTTTATTTCAATTATCATCCAGATATTACCTGACTTCCGACAGCCGGTTCCACATCCACAACAACGGCACCCTCGTCATCCGTGACATCTCTGATGACATCATCGGCAATTACGCCTGCCGCATCGCGGATGGCAACAACATTCCGCGCATTCAGCGATATGAGGTGAAGCTCAAAGGTGAGTACGGAACACACATGATATTTGGAGATGGAAGTTCCTTGGGCTTTGAAATGAAAGTTCGGTAACATCCAGAGTCAGTCCCGTGCAACCTTCGACGTCACACTGAATGAGTCTAAAAAGGCTCGCTCTTCTTTTAGCTTATGACGTCACTTGTACGGGGCTGTATCTGGAGTATGTAGGAAGTTCTTTGACCTGTGAGTTCTTGAGGTGAAAGTTCTTTGACCTGTGAGTTCTTGAGGTGAAAGTTCTTTGACCTGTGAGTTCTTGAGGTGAAAGTTCTTTGACCTGTGAGTTCTTGAGGTGAAAGTTCTTTGACCTGTGAGTTCTTGAGGTGAAAGTTCTTTGATCTGTGAGTTCTTGAGGTGAAAGTTCTTTGATCTGTGAGTTCTTGAGGTGAAAGTTCTTTGACCTGTGAGTTCTTGAGGTGAACGTTCTTTGACCTGTGAGTTCTTGAGGTGAAAGTTCTTTGACCTGTGAGTTCTTGAGGTGACAGTTCTTTGACCTGTGAGTTATTGAGGTGAAAGTTCTTTCACCTGTGAGTTCTTGAGGTGAAAGTTCTTTGACCTGTGAGTTTTTGAGGTGAAAGTTCTTTGACCTGTGAGTTCTTGAGGTGAAAGTTCTTTGACCTGTGAGTTCTTGAGGTGACAGTTATTTGACCTGTGAGTTCTTGGGGTGAACGTTCTTTGACCTGTGAATACTTGAGGTGAAAGTTCTTTGCCTTTGTTTTTTCCTTACCTTTCTGCGTGTTCTAAGATGGTTGTGTGTTTTGAGAGTTTTCTGTTGAACGTTGCGCAAGAATGGGCCATTCGCTGTTGCTGTTACTGAGCAGAGCTTTTGCCATTTCTCAGCTTTTGCCAAGAAGAAACGTTGTAGATTTGAGCTTTGTTCGACACCCCCCTCTTCCCCTTTCTCAACCCCAATTCATTGCTCTCATTCACCCTCCTACTCGTCTTCCCAAAATTCAGAATAAATCTCTGGGTCGTTCATGTTCCTTCTTGAAAAAAAACCATTGACTGGAACAAGGTTTATTCTTTGACATATTCATTAAATGTACATGTATCATTTCTAAAACAACAAACCCATGGCTGAAAGTGGTGTCTTCTAAGCAGAGTTGGTGGTTGTGGTAATTATGCGAAAAGTTGAAGCAAACTAAATATAAGAAAATAGAAGTAAAAAGTTGATTGACTTTTTTTTGGCCTCTTTTATTTGACGTTATTTACAAGTCGCCTGTTTAGAAATGTCAACTCACCGTTACTTGTTGATAAAAAAAAATCTCAAAAGTAATAGGTGATGATCGCTTGCAAAAGTGCACTTTTGCGCAGAACTATTAGAAAGCAGGGTGCTTATTAGTCGTTCGTTTATCTGCGTGCTTGTATGTTCGTTTAGTTTCTTTTAAAGCTGAGAAAAGGAATCTTTCAGCAATCTAAAGGTTGTGATAATTCGGTTTTTTCAATAAAACTCACCTGTTTCCTGGTGATTCTTCAAACTTTTAAATGGCTGCGAACTTTCCAGAACTGTGATAGGTCACCGACACACAATTTGTGTTCGTTGTTTCCTTGACTTCTTCTCATAGTGTTACAGTTTTACGCTTAGGCCAACAACAACAAAAAATAGTCTGTTTACGGTATCCCGACCGACCCTATTTTTTCGCGCGACCCTAGACTTTTTTTTGGCATTGGGGGGGAAGTCTGTTTTTTTTGCAAAATAACTTAAAAATATGTTTTTTGGGAGAAAAAAAAAGATAAAAAAAAAATAAAAAAAATCCCGACCTACCGACCCAATTTTTTGGGCCTATGTTACCGTAAACAGACTCTTTTTTTTTCCTTAGCATGATTTTTGCAGGTGGGTTGCTTTTTTTCAGCTGCAGCTGAGCATACTTCATTTTGTTACCTCTTGTTCTGGTGTGGATACGTCTTGTTTATGCATAGTTATTCCTTTCATCGTGGCTTCTGCCGTGTTTAAATCAATTGTAATTTGAAACGGAAGTGGTACAATCCTTCCAGCATTATCTATTTAAAGACAATTTGACAGTTGGGACTTGTTTTGGTAAAGTGTATAGCTCCGAAGAGTGAAGGAATTGCTGACATTGCTGGGTTTTCTTCTGTAAAAACAAAAGAGAGAGAAAAATAAGAAAGAACTACATTTGATAGGCAAACACACGCATACTAGTCCTCTAGTGTCATTTCGCCATACTCAGCTGCGCGTTCTGTAGTGTTCCCTCTGTGCTGCAAGTTGCTGATATGACCCTTAAAACATGTGATTGTTTTCAGACTCCATTCTCTATACAGGGGATAACAAAGGTAACGTGCTGTTTCAGTCCGGCATGCATCCCTCTTTGTCCTGCAATGTCTTTGTTTCCCAGCTCCTCAAGCAGACTTTGGATGTGAATATTATTGTAACCAGGAATGCGCCGGTCGTGAGCTTCTGTGTCCATGATTCACGTGCTTATGCTAATTGACTGTATCACGTGGCTGTCTGCTAGCACCTGCATTCTGTGGGCTTATTTCAGCGTCACTCTGATTACTTTGCACAAGCGATCTTTGCTATTTGGCAATGCTGCTTTTCAGAATCTTTGCTGTAATATCTGTTTGTCAATTTTGATTGTTTTTTCCCCCTCATATCTCTGTCTCATTTTCCGATTTACCTTGTAAGCCTTTCTTTCTTTTCAAAATGTTCCCCGTTCATGTGTCTATTATATCTCTTTATTCTCTGTCTTCGTTTTGCCTCTGTTCTACTGTCTGGCTGGTTGTCTGTCTGCTTGTGTCTGTCTATCTCTGTCAGTCTGTCTGTCTGTCTGTCTGTCTCTCTCTCTCTCTCTCTCTCTCTCTCCCCCCCCCCCCCTTCGAACGTTCTTTTTCTACCCTCCAATTTCAATATCAGTCATCTCTTTCCCAGCACAATGAATGTACATTGTAACAAGTGTTGAAAATGTTTCTTTTCCAGCGTATTTTCGTTTCTCTACATTTTGTGTTTGTTATTATGATCGTTTCCCTATGATGTTTTCCTTTCAGACGTTCATGATACTTTAGTAGAACAAAGAATTTATTTGTCTTTCAGTAACTGATCCCTAGGTGAAAGTTGGCTGTGATATCAAATACGAATGATTTGTGCGACGCGACAGAAAAGCTTTTGTTTATTTGTTTTCAGTTGCAAATCATCGTGGTTGAGTTTTGTATAATTGATAATGGTTGTGCGTAAAAAGTCGTCTGTAGATGTTAGTACACACTAAAATGTTGATTTTAGTTCAGTGTTTGTTTTTTGTCTATGCTTAATTTTAGCCAGTGTTGCTAACAAGGTAGCTTCGCCTTTTTAACTCCCCTTCACGCTCCAACCCACCATTACACTTGACTATAATAATCAGTAACTATTGGACTCTGTGCCATGCATTGACAATGTTGTTTTTTTTCGTTGGAAGTAGATTTGATATTTACAACGCCTTTAACTATTATGTGTTATATTAGCTTTAAATGTTACGTATTTGTTTCGTGCGATCCTATGGCACGTTTTAGAAGCTGGTTATACAAGATAGTACATGATTATGTATTAGTCTTATTTGTTTAGGCAGACATTTTTGATAGATTGTTCATCGATGCAAGTTGCTGAACATTTGCGATCGTTTGCTTATCATTTATAGTCTAACAATGCAGGTGTAGACCTGGTTGTGTACTTTCGGAAGCAAAGTTATCTTTTGTCCAGCAAGGAATTCGTGATGTGTTAGGATTATTTCTCAGATTATGTGCATGTTCGAATACAGGGCGATCTTGTGGCAGTGAATTTAGAAAACTCCCGCGTGGACCGTCTTGCAAATCTCCACAGATCCATCGAGGGTTTACATGAAATAAGAGCATCCTACCGCTTGGTCACACCCCCCAAATGTACAGCCTGGCTGTTTTCTGTGTGCAGCGTGGCATTTTTTAATTGAATTAATTTAATAGCTGTTACCAATAACAATCTGCGAAATTATTCAGCAAAAAACCCCACTTTACACAAAAAGGAACGAGACTTTGATTTTTGCTATTTGTCCAAGTAAAAGGATGATCGTGTTAATGCCTTGATACAACTGTTTGTGGTGCTTTACATAACCTTTTACACGGGGCGGAAGGTACCTTTGGTCTTTATATCCAAGATATGTGTATCAAGACGAGAATGATTTCCTGCCTGTCTCATGTTTGGATGTCGACAAACATACACACTTCTTCTGTTTAGTCGACGCCTTTCATTTTCTCTGTACATTCATTCTTTCTTAGTTTATCTTGTAGTTCTTCCTGTATACTTTCTGTTCTCTTTTTGAATGATTTTCTTCCGCATATTCCTCTTTTAAAGTGTCATAAACGGAAGCACTCCTGAAGAAAAGGGGGAAAAACATTTTCCTTTAAGTATGTCTTGCTTATTTTCTACTTCCTTCAATTTCATTACAATTGTATAAGCGCTTTATGTATGACCGACACCGCCCCTCCCTCCCCCCCATCCCCCCTCCCTCACCCCCCCCCTCCCTCCCCCCCCTCCCCCCCTCCCGTTCCCTGCAAAAAACGGCACCATATCGAGCGAACACTGCATAATATACACATCGGAGTCCGCTGAGAATGCTGGTCAAGCACGTGTTATTGTTTGACTCACTAAAGTGGTGCGCAACTCTTCCACTAAGTTTGGAAATCCTGACAGGGTTATTTCCGAACATCGTCTATTGGATGCATGCCAACACTCGTCAGCCTGTCTGCATATTGTTTACAGTAGGATTTGTTTTTTTTAATGAATTCATTTCGTTCAAAGCCACCAGCGATCCGGTCAGCATGACACACTGACAAGCTAGGGTCGTTATGCATCAGTCGAGTTGAGAGCCTTTATCCGGGATAGACTGCATTGATTATACACATAAACTGCATTGATTGTACACATAAACTGCATTGATTGTACACATAAACTGCATTGATTATACACATAAACTGCATTGATTGTACACATAAACTGCATTGATTATACACATAAACTGCATTGATTATACACATAAACTGCATTGATTATACACATAAACTGCATTGATTGTACACATAAACTGCATTGATTGTACACATAAACTGCATTGATTATACACATAAACTGCATTGATTGTACACATAAACTGCATTGATTGTACACATAAACTGCATTGATTATACATTTTATCCCGGACTAAAGTCTCGACTCATGCATACCGGCCCTGAAGTGGGTGGTGCCCATGTAATCGTCCCTGTCTGACTGATGTTCGTGTCTGTGTCACACAGTCCCCCTCAGCATCCTGCAAGCCCCTCCCACCATCAGCGTGGGACCGGGAGACAACGCCTACCTGCATTGTCAGGCCTTCGGTACCCCCAAACCCACCGTGGCCTGGACTCACGAAAGCTCACCTGTTTACAGGTACGTTGATGTGCGTTCCTGTAGGTGTTGTTTGGTGAAAGATACATTCTTTTCCGTCCAGGCGTTCTGGCAATCCACTACAGATGTGTACAAGCTTAACATGGGATGAGAGTAGCCTTCCACTTTGACACATACCCAGCATTCAACAGCTTGGTTCATTGATGTGCAGATTTGTAGGCGTTGTTTTCACAAAGGTTTGCTAGCGATTGAAGATTTGAAACTGAAAGAGAAACAAATACAAGCAAGCAGCATTAAAAATTACGATTTTCAAAAAAACAATTACTTATTGATTGATTGATTGATTGATTGATTGAGCGATGGATGGATGGATGGATGGATGGATGGATGGATGGATTATTGATTATTTGATTGATGTACTGATTGATTTATTTTACCAGTGGTGCTCGCAACGTGGTGTTCAACAACGGCACTCTGATGGTGACTTCGGTGATCGAGAGAGACACAGGAAACTACAAGTGTACGGCTGAGAACGGGGTGGACTCGCCTGTCTTCAGAGAGGTGCAGCTCCTCATTGCAAGTAAGTATTGTCAGTATAGGGTCAAAGGGAAACCGAATGGGGGAAGAAAGATAGAGACACAGGAAACTACAAGTGTACCGCGGAGAACGGGGTGGACTCGCCTGTCTTGAGGGAGGTGCAGCTCCTCATAGCAAGAAAGTGCAATGATGTGCAACGGGTATTACATAGTAAACACATCGTGGTGCACGTGCAGCAAGACTACGGGAGAGAAAAGGGGGAAGAGAAGAGAAATGGGGGGATAGCAACGAGAAAGAGAGAGAGAGAGAGAGAGAGAGAGAGAGAGAGAGAGAGAGAGAGAGAGAGAGAGAGAGGGAGAGGGAGGGAGAGAGAGAGAGAGAGAGAGAGAGAGAGGGAGAGGGAGGGAGAGAGAGGGCGAGGGAGATGGGGGAGAGAGAGGGAGAGGGGGGAGAGGGGAGAGAGAGGGAGGGAGAGAGTGAGAGTGAGATAGAGAGAGAGAGAGAGAGAAAGAGAGAAAGAGAGAGAGAGAGAGAGGGGTAATTGGGGGTAGAGGGGAGGGAGAGAGTGAAAGGTGATGCAGAGAATACCCTTCTCGACATATTGGTTGAAGCCTTCACGAATAATAACATCGAAGACGATGATGGTGATGATAATTGAGATGACAGCAACATAGTTCTCACTTCTTATTCTCATAGATTATCACTAGTCCACGCAGCTTTCAGAGTAGCCCTGAAGAATGACGCTCGTACGGCAGCACAATTTTTGTAATTCATGTCTAATAATTATCCACAACAACTAACAGGGGACATCGTCGCCAAGATTCAATCCCACTCCGGCACCATCATGGAAGGAGAAACAGCTCGGCTCAGCTGTGACGTCAGCGGCTACCCAACGCCATCCGTGACGTGGCAGAAGGAGGGTGTTCCTGTGACATCAGGGTCGGGCAAGGTGTACATTCAGGGCAACACCCTGGTGGTACCCCGGGTGGGCATTGATGACTCTGGCCTGTACGCCTGTATTGCCGACAACGCTGTGGGCTCGGCCAGGGATTTGACCTATCTGCAGGTTAAACCTATGAGTAAGTACAACTATTCAGTGTGGGTTAAGTTTGTTCAGAGTTTGTGGAAGAGTTGGTTTTCCTTCGGTTTCCTTGCTTTTTGGTGGAAACACTGAGTCACACTACACGTGACATTGTGGGCCAATCATAAACGAACGGCGTGTCTCTGCACGGCGCGACGACGATCTGTGCTGAAATGATGCGAACCACTGACATCCCAGTGAGGATTAGCCCCGATCTGTGCTGAAATGATGCGAACCACTGACATCCCAGTGAGGATTAGCCCCGATCTGTGCTGAAATGATGCGAACCACTGACATCCCAGTGAGGATTAGCCCCGATCTGTGCTGAAATGATGCGAACCACTGACATCCCAGTGAGGATTAGCCCCGATCTGTGCTGAAATGATGCGAACCACTGACATCCCAGTGAGGATTAGCCCCGATCTGTGCTGTCTGCCCTGGCAGCTCATTATAACGCTCTTTTCGTTCGAAAGTATGTACATCGGAACTGACAATCAGCATTGCCAATGTCATGGCGTTCCTCAGTGCACAGATCGAGCGACGTCACGTGAAGTTTGACTCAATGTTTGCAAGGAAAAGTAACCCTACCTGTGTCTGTGTCTGCGTAAGGTTCTGCTCTTTTATTTTTATTTATCTTATCTGTGTTTCTCTCTGTGGTGTGTTAGTGATTGTCTGCGACGGGCGCAGAGGCGTGGTGGTAAGACGTCGGCCTCCTAATCGGGAGGTCGTGAGTTCGAATCCCGGTCGCTGCCGCCTGGTGGGTTAAGAGTGGAGATTTTTCCGATCTCCCAGGTCAACTTATGTGCAGACCTGCTAGTGACTTAACCCCCTTCGTGTATACACGCAAGCACAAGACCAAGTGCGCACGGAAAAGATCCTGTAATCCATGTCAGAGTTCGGTGGGTTATAGAAACACAAAAATACCCAGCATGCCTCCCCTGAAATCGGCGTATGCTGCCTGAATGGCGGGGTAAAAACGGTCATACACGTAAAAATCCTCTCGTGCTAAAAACATGAGTGAACGTGGGAGTCTAAGCCCGTGAACGAAAAAGAAGAAGTGAATGTCTGCCGTTCTTGTCAATGAAATATACGACAACAACGGCATTTGGCTGATTTTTGTCTTAGAAAACAACTGTGTCTCAATACTGAATGTTCCCCAAATACCATTATACAGTCGAACCTGTCTATAACGACCACCTAAGGGCCCAATCAAAAGTGGTCGTAAAAGACAGGTGGTCGCTATGGAAAGATGAATTGTAGTGAATAAACCCTTGTCACGATTCTCTTTGGTGGTTGTAATGAGCAGGTGGTCGTTTATAGAGAGGTGGTCGTTTATAGAGAGGTGGTCGCTGAGGCAGGTTCGACTCTACTGTACTATGTTCTTTCGCACACAACGCCTTCACAGTCTTGATTTCCAATAACAATGTCTGTCTTCTCTTCTCGCATGTCTATGCTGGTACAATGCTACCTTGGTGTCGGCATGCCAGGCTGACTCTTTTTGCTAAACTACAGGCCGTGGGCACACAGATTTCATTTGTGTTTGTGACAAACCGCGATCGGTATTGAAAAATACTGTGTTAAAAACGGAACAGTTATTTCCCGACTTGTAATACGAGTTGGATGCATCTGAACGGATCACGTTGCACTGTTTTTGTAACGGACTGAAATCAATGTGAACACTGATGATCGCGGATTGTTCGATTGCCCAACCCCCCAGCACCATTTCGCAATGGACCGCTTTAGTTTACGCGAATAAACATTTTGATTCTGATTCTGATTATTCTCGCTTGTTCCAGGTCACCGCGAGAAGTGCGTAAACACGATGAGTAAGATGAAGTGTCGTCTGATAGTCTCGGCCAACCTGTGCGGACACCGGATGTTCTCCAGGAGATGTTGCGAATCCTGCAGACAAGCAGGGTTACTCATAAAGTGATCCTGATTCCCTCTATATATTCTAGATGTAGATATTTACTACATTTTACTGTTACTGTTTTAGGCTAGGTTTTTTTTCGTTGTATATTTTGTGTCTGATTGAAGATTTATTTGTTGGTGTCGTGTGCGTTTGAGAAAGGTATGCGTCTGTTCTGTTTCTTTTTTCAGTGTTTGTTGATTTTATTTCTTCTGCTGTTTTGATGAGTTACTGGAGAGAAAAAAGAAGTTTTAAAGTAAACAAAGAGTCTTTGTTTCATACTTTTTTTGGTGCATTTTTTTGGTTTGTTTTTTGTTTTGTTATAATTTGCTTCTTTCTTCTTTACTTACATTTAGAAAATAACGGTTATGTGATTAAGTCCGGCATTTTTTTGTTGGGTGGTTTTCTTCAGCTTTAAAACCTTATTTATCTAATTGTGTATAAACTTGTTATTTGTGTGCATGAGTGAATTTGACTTCAAATGTTTGTATGTGTTAGTACTTAGCACCTTTACAATACATGTCATGTATACTTGTTACTCTGTTCGACTAAGAAAGCATTGTCATTGTTACTTAACCAATGTTAATCTGTGTATTTTCTGTTATGATCGTTTCTTTTGCATGCCCCTCTTGTTTTGATCCTATGATGAATATATCTGTTACTGGGATATGCTTGAACATCTCTGACTAGTGGAAATAATGAACCGCATTTGAGTGTAAATGAACTTGTGCATCACTACAGATCTACCTAGGCTTTTGCATGGGATCAGAGCATCTTTCCCGCTGACGGGGCGCCGGGTAGCTCAGGCTTGAGAGCACTGGACTTGTAATCACGGGTTCGAACCCAAGCCGGAACAGACACGGGTCAACTGTATGTCCAAACTCAGAAACGGTATCCATGTCCCGCCCCCGTACGTGTCACCACAGTGGATCGTATAAGACCTCGCGGTCACTCTGCCATAAGTGCAAGTGGTTGTTACCACCTGGACACGCATACAACTGGGAATCTCATGTCAAGTCAGTAACACCCGATGACATACATGCCCCTCATGGTTTCACCGTGAGGACTTCCTGTGCTAGAATTGTTTTCTTGTTTGCTGAAGGAACTTGGTGAGTGAGTGAGGCCCAAGTCAATCTGAGGAATTAACTGGGAAATATATTTGACCACTGGGCACAGAAAGCGGCCCGGCTGTTGACTGTTGGTATGTGTCCACGTGGATGGATGCACTCACCCCATGTAAAAGTCTGAACAGATCTGTGTCAGCTGACAGGATGCTTTACATGAGGAGTGTCACTTTAAAATACTCTGTTTAATTAAACAGAGTAACCGCTTTTGTACAGAGGAACAGTAGCCTAGTTTAAGCCAGTATGTTTCAGTTCAAACCATACTTTGCACCTTTAGTTTAAAACTATAACCTATATTTTAATGTCACATGTTATTGGACATTGTTTTTTTTCTATCACTGAGTTAATTTGTCAGACTCTGAAGTGGAACCCTGCTAAACTTACTTTCTGTAAATATGTCATTGTAAATATTGTGTAGTTCGTGTCTTGGTCAGAAACGAGGCCGTTCCATCACATGCTCGTGGTGTGGTGGCATGCAAGCGGTTTTTTTGAAAGTATGTATAGATAAGGATCAGAAACTAGGAATGTTTTTAAGGAGAATGTGTTTATTTTTTTGCACCTAATTTCTCCGGCAGTTTTTAGGAGTCTGTCGAGTACCTCTTCTTCTTCATCTCCTTTTTTTTCTTTGTCTTTTCTCTTTCGTTTTTAAAAAAACAAAACCCACCAATAATTGCGGAAGCCTGTCGCAACAAATGATAAGTACGCGTTTTTCTCCATTCAAGAAAGAATCGTGTTGCAAGACAAGGGAGGCAACACGGGTAAGAACGTTCATTGTACACGGTTGTTTCCCTTTGATCAACATGTCGGCAGTAGCCTGAGCAGGTACCATCGTCAGTATGAACTTCTTATTTGTATGATTACTAACACCCACAGTAGCCTACTTTATGTCAAATATTTCTTCTCCATCATTTGACAAGCATAAACCTCTTTTACAGAGCTTAATTTGGGATGAAAAGAAGAAGAAAATATCAAATGGAGCCAGTAAGACCAGGCAAACCAACTGTTATTTGAAGATTTCCTCAGGTCCTTACTTTGTTACGATTTTACGAATTAACATTTACTTCGATGGACTACAATACTGCTAAAATTCGACAATACAAACTGCTGACATTGCCAAATTAAAAAGCTTTAGAACTGTTGTGTAGTGCGTGATCGGATTGTGTGTCTGGACTAATGTTTTTTTCTGATGATAAGTGATCGTAATAACTGACTTGATGTTATTGTACTTAAAAGCGACTTGATGCATGTTTTTCTGTTGTGTTTATGGTTAGCACTAGCCTCTTTATTCCCCAAATTACCTGTTGCAGTTATTGTAATTAAAGCGGTTTTCAAGTGTTTGTACTTTTGGTGATTAACACCAAGTTTGTTTTAGTCCTCACTTGATAACCTGTTTTACTTGTTGTTACTCAGTCTAGTTATGTGGCCAGGTATCTCCATCATGCTCCATGGCGGGTCATATATTGTTGATGTCTTGGTTATTGTTTGCATTGGTTTAACAGAAGACTTTGATTGTGCTAGTACCTGTTTTGCTTCATTGCTGTTAATTACGACTAGTTAGCCCGGACAGGTTATCATGAAGAAGAATTTTAAATATTAGGCAGCCCTAATTTGATTCTTAATTCAGATGAAGTTTCTAGCTTTAACTTATTACTTTTGTCTGTTGTGTTGTTGCACTAGTGTTCTGTTTGTTGTTGTTGATTGTTGTGTTGTTGCACTAGTGTTCTGTTTGTTGTTGTTGATTGTTGTGTTGTTGCACTAGTGTTCTGTTTGTTGTTGTTGATTGTTGTGTTGTTGCACTAGTGTTCTGTTTGTTGTTGTTGATTGTTTGTTGTTGCACTAGTGTTCTGTTTGTTGTTGTTGATTGTTGTGTTGTTGCACTAGTGTTCTGTTTGTTGTTGTTGATTGTTTGTTGTTGCACTAGTGTTCTGTTTGTTGTTGTTGATTGTTGTGTTGTTGTACTAGTGTTCTGTTTGTTGTTGTTGATTGTTGTGTTGTTGCACTAGTGTTCTGTTTGTTGTTGTTGTTGTTGTTGTTGTTGTTGATTGTTGTGTTGTTGCACTAGTGTTCTGTTTGTTGTTGTTGATTGTTTGTTGTTGCACTAGTGTTCTGTTTGTTGTTGTTGATTGTTGTGTTGTTGCACTAGTGTTCTGTTTGTTGTTGTTGATTGTTTGTTGTTGCACTAGTGTTCTGTTTGTTGTTGTTGATTGTTGTGTTGTTGCACTAGTGTTCTGTTTGTTGTTGTTGATTGTTGTGTTGTTGTACTAGTGTTCTGTTTGTTGTTGTTGATTGTTTGTTGTTGCACTAGTGTTCTGTTTGTTGTTGTTGATTGTTTGTTGTTGTTTATCTTTACCAAATTATGGTAAAGATGGCAGATTTGAAATAAAAAAAAATAGCCATTCAACGTGAACTTTTTAGTAGTCTTGCTGTAGTGTATTTTAATAATACAATAAAGTAGCTAGGTTAACGAATTCTTATAATTATTTTCTTTGTGTTGTCTGGAGTATAATCTTTTTTTTCTCCTGTACAAAATCATAATGCATTGTTAATGTTTATGCTTGAAATATTTAATTACTGAAGCCATTGCTAATAGTTTTTAATTGTGTTATGTTTTAGTTTGTTTTTGTTATTGATGTTTGATGCTTTAAAGGCTGACATAGTCCTATTTAATAATTTTAATTACTTCCAGGGCTTTTCCCATCGTTGCGGGGATGTATAAATTAAGCTTCCTGCAAAGTTTTAGGTTTGAAGTCCTTACCAATTACGAAAAATAATTACTTCTTTATAAAGTTTATTGCTATGTTTAGCAACAGTTCTCCAGGACTTGGGCTATTTTTAGACCATCAACACAGACAGTACAGCTTCGTCAATCCCCACGTGAAGGAAATCGCTCACCTTCCACGTGCAAAACGTAGTGATATTGACACGCCAGATTAGCGCGGTAGCGTATTGTGCTAAGCAGGAAAGCGCGCTTTTCTGTATTCTTGTTAACTTTGCAATTTCCGAGAAACATCCACTTTCACTTTCACATCCACTGTTCTGTTTACATTCGACACTATCAAAACCACTTTGCAATACTGAAATAATTTTTTCTGTGTTCGAATCGTTATTATATCCCCTTAGGTACAGTTTTATAACATTATTGGCACATGTAAACAATAGGAATTAATTAATGAACGCTACGAAAAGGGCAGCCTTTAATGAAATATTCCTTACTTTGTTCTAATTGATTTAGAGAGTAACACTCGTGTTTGCGATTGGCTAGATATAATTGCTGGTAATAATGCTACTTAATTGGCATGACAATAAGGACTGTGGCATATTAATATAGTAAATGTGATTCTGTATCCAATACATGAGTCAGATTTTGTTTGCTTTTTCAAATGTAAAAACTTCGTTTCCAAAGAGAGCTACAAACTGGATTGATATTTGTCAAAACATGCTTCCGGTGATAACATCATAACCACCACGTCACAACATTACGTCATCTTCACCTGATTAAAAAAAAGTATCTGTGGTATTTGATAGTGAAAAAGCACCAGTTTTCACCTATACCTATATCCTGAAAACATGCAGGGTTTGAAATCATGACATCATATTCAATACGCCACACAATCTCCTCGGTGACGTCATCCCATTGTTGGCAATTACGTCACACCTTTTGTGTAATCTGTGCACACTTTGGTACATTTTGTGACATGTATCATCACAAAATATCTGTGAGGCTCATCGGAGTTGCTCAGTCGGTTTTGTGCAGGGATTTAGTGACCCAACTGACGTCATCGCCACAGTTGACGTCACAGCATTTCCGTTACCATCAACCGTGTAGGTCATAGCATTGACGACTGCCATTAAAGCTGTTTTTCTTTGTTTCCTTCTTCCGATTTTTGTATATGCATTTGTGCAGAGTCCAGAAGCGTCACTTCAGCCAACATCCGAACCTCAGTGGCGTCATAGTATTGACGACTGCCAGTAAGTGACGTCGCACTGTCACAGTCACGAACATTTCATGTATGGTGCGTATTGTGCTGAATTTGAACATCGCAAGTATTGTACCGGTAAATACCGATGATATTATTTCAATCAACTGAAAGCCGCGGTCTCTGGTACAGGATTTCAGTTCTTTCTGTGTTCTGAAAACACTGGCTAGGCATTGTGGTGTCTTTTGGTCGTTATTTGTTCGTGTCAAAGATTTTTTTTCTAACCTGAGTTTATGTATGTATGCCTTTGTTTTATTTTGTATGCCTTAAGCTCTGTTTTGATGAGGTTTGTTTTTCGGTCTTTTCATTAACGTTTTCAGTGCAGTACCGTTCTCAGTTATCTTGAGTTTTTTGTTTGTTTGTGTACTGATAGCATAAATAATGATAATAAAGTTTCTCGTTTTTTAATCTAGTTTTACGTGTGTGTGTGTGTGTGTGTGTGTGTGTGTGTGTGTGTGTGTGTCTCTCTCTCTCTCTCTCTCTCTCTCTCTCTCTCTCTCTCTCTCTCTCTCTCTCTCTCTCTCTCTCTCTCTCTCTCTCTCTGTGCGTTTGTGTGTGTGAAGTTTTTATGTGAAGCGGAGAAATCAGGGGAAAAAAACACGTATGCTTTCTGAAGGCATATTAGAAAGAGTTGCTTCCCTTGTATCGTATATCGCACAAATACGCCAGTGTTTCGTGTGTGTTCCCTTTGGGGCGTTATCACCTAACTGTCACTCCGCCAGCATACCGATTCCTTTCCGTGTAAACCGTCTTGCCAATCACCATAGATCGGGTCAGGTTTTCACCTGGGGTAACTTGCCACTTGGACACATACACAACATTTTCAGTCAGCTGGGCTGGAGATCTGAGGGAAGTTTTTCATGAACTAACCTTTCAATAAGAAGAAACACACACCAGTAACCAGGTTAGTTACTTTTATATCAATATTTATATAACGAACCTTTCGTGTTTTTTGTTTCTTTCTCGAGCCTTAGCAGCTAAACTTACGTTCAAACCACAAACTGATGGACTGCCAACATTACAGAAGGAAAACAATAAGTTAATGGAACATTCTCCGTCATTCCATTTGCAATCTTTGAAAGAGTAAACTCTACAAACGAAGCTACATTACATGACGTTGTTATTAGTATAAGTGTGTTGTGTGCATGACTCTTCAAAATTAAATGTAGATATATGGAGGTTGTTGTGAATGTTTTGTTTTCTTAATAAGTTCACGTTCAATAAAACCGGCACGGTTGGCCCAGTGGTAAGGCCGGCGTCCGCCCCGTGATCGGGAGGTCGTGGGTTCGAACCCCGGCCGGGTCATACCTAAGACTTTAAAATTGGCAATCTAGTGGCTGCTCCGCCTGGCGTCTGGCATTATGGGGTTAGTGCTAGGACTGGTTGGTCCGGTGTCAGAATAATGTTACTGGGTGAGACATAAAGCCTGTGCTGCGACTTCTGTCTTGTGTGTGGCGCACGTTATATGTCAAAGCAGCACCGCCCTGATATGGCCCTTCGTGGTCGGCTGGGCGTTAAGCAAATAAACAAACAAACAAACAAAAAACGTTCAATAAAATAACCATTCTTGTTTTCTTTGATTGAAGACTAAGTATTGTCAGCCAAATGTGAATAAACAGCAAGTGATTGATCATTTAACATGGTAACACGGCAAGTGATTGACCATTTACCATGGTAACACGGCAAGTGATTGACCATTTACCATGGTAACACGGCAAGTGATTGACCATTTACCATGGTAACACGGCAAGTGATTGACCATTTACCATGGTAACACGGAAAGTGATTGACCATTTACCATGGTAACACGGCAAGGGATTTACCATGATGTAAAACTAAAACGTACACGTTCTTACAAGCGCACAAGGTAAAAATAGCATTGCAATACAAACATGTGAATAGGTTTCATAAAGAACAAACCAAAACAACAATAGAAAAATATCAGCAACATCAACAACAACAACGAAAAGAAGAAAAGGAAATAAAGCTTGTTCTATTGTCGTGTTTCTTTTTATCCAAACTTGTCGACAGTAAACCATACTCTCAGCATTTCGAGTGGTGTCACATGAAAATTACACTAGAAAACAAATAAACAAACACACACACAAACAAACAAACAAAAAAACAGCAGACAATCACCGCCGTCTTCCCACCCCCACCCCCCAAAAAATAAATTAAAAAACTGGGTTTTTTAATCTATGTTTTAATTTTTTTAAATAAAACAAATAAGCCGGAACCTAGGCGAAGAAAACTGCGGCTTGCGCCATACAATGATGAGTAATGTAGCGCTAACAGGCGGGGGTGTCGTCAATTGTTTCAACAACAGCGCGACGTGCAGCGTCCTTATCGCTTATCTTTCCCTCCCGCCGTGTGCACTCGCCGTTCCGGTTCTCTGCCATTTCCAGTCATCAGAAGGCAAACAGGTGTAGTGCCGTTGTCACGGAGAAAAGCCGTCAGGTATGCCTGGTCTTTCTTTACCTTGCAAGTCATTCCAAATTCCAGAGAAGAAATTTAGAGGTCCGAGGAAATGTGTGTTGGGTTTTGTGGTTTACGGATGAACACGTGGGGTGGTGTCAGCGGGTTGGGGTGAGGGGTAAACGGAAGGGGTGAGGGGGGGGGGGGGGGTGGGCAAGATAGAGAGAGAGAGAGACACTGACAATGACAATGACAATGAGTAGATTAAGCAGTGGTCTGCTTTTTTACATCCAGCCCTCGTCTTTAGAGGGACTAACTACAAAAATGAAATAAAAATACAAGATAAAAAATAGAAAATAAAAAACTAAAATTCTACATTTTAACAGATAACTAAAGTGAAAACACATTATACATATGTACACAAAATGCATTGCATTGAGGTAAATTGCGAGTTAATTGATGTGAATTAAGGGACTGGGTGGCCGAGTGGTAACGCACTTGCGCTCGGAAGCGAGAGGTTGCGTGTTCGACCCTGGGTCAGGCCGCAATTTTCTCCCCCCTTTCCTAACCTAGGTGGTGGGTTCAAGTGCTAGTCTTTCGGATGAGACGAAAAACCGAGGTCCCTTCGTGTACACTACATTGGGGTGTGCACGTTAAAGATCCCACGATTGACAAAAGGGTCTTTCCTGGCAAAATTGTATAGGCATAGATAAAAATGTCCACCAAATACCCGTTTGACTTGGAATAAAGGCCGTGAAAGGTGAATGCTCGCCTAATAGGCTACTGAGCTTTACTGGCCGATGTGAATGCGTTATATATTGTGTGTAAAAAATGTCTGTTTGTCTGTCTGTCTGTAAAAAATTCCATTTCAAACGGCAGAAATTAATATGTAAGCGCCTAGGGCTATATCTAGATTAGGCGCATAAAAATGATCACAATAATAATAATAATAATAATAATTAAGTGGTATAGTGCAGCTTGCACTTTCTCAACATCATGCTCTAATCCATACATTACATTTTAAAGAAAATCAATCAAACAAGCAAGACATTGCTAAGATCATCACACATCTAAATAGTGGTTGGTTTTTAAGTCCCTTCATCCGAAAAGGGTTTGTGTACATTATACCAATAAAGAGGAGAGGGGCATGTTTAATACAAAAAATGAGAGAGAGAGAGAGAGAGAGAGAGAGAGAGAGAGAGAGAGAGAGAGAGAGAGAGAGAGAGAGAGAGATGATGATGACAATGATGTAGATGGTCATGGAACTTTATTTTACGCCTTTTCTTATAACCTGTCCTTACAATCTAAATAATACAAAATTCTAATAAATGACAAATAGAAAAGCAAGCCAGCAAGCATGCAGACAAATTAACAAACCACAAAAAAACAACAAAAAAAACAAATAGAAAATCAAAAAACAATCAGCAAGATAACTTCATACTGCCGAGGACATAGAATAACAACGATTGTGACGTTGCCGGTAGAGAGAGAGAGAGAAAGACACCACCAACTTTCTGCCCGTCGGTCTGTGCTTGATGTCCTTCCAGCCCATGGGTACGTCCGTATTATTCAAATGTGTGTGAGGGTAGGGTGGAGAGGGGGGGGGGGGGGGCAGATTTAGGGCCTTTTGACTTATTTGTGTGCATTAGGTACGTTTCATCTGTTATAACCACAGCAAAACCAAAACCAAACAAACATTTGTTTTGTCAATAACAAACGTTCCAACAACCTACCTTTCTTGTTTTTTGATTCACAGCAAAAGCATAATCGAGTGCACACATACTTTTTTTTTTGCGGGGGGGAGGGGGGGGGATGCAGTTGTGTTCAACCAAACTAAAATATATAGAACAAAGTCTTCCGGGTAAGGCAGAAAGAGACATGACTTTAAAACGACATTCTCACAGAAATGAAAAACAGTAAGCCGACACGCATTGCAGGGTTCACAAATCAAGATAAGACAAAAACGCCAGCATCGTTTTTCAAGCACCATCTCATCTCCATCTATGAAAACATTCTGAGCACAAAGCGCTCCTCTGTTCACTCTCGCTGCGAATACTTACAGGAACGACAAGGAGGTAACTCTTGCCATTTCTGTAAGTAGATGGCAAGAGTTACCCACCCTCTTGGCTCTCAACTGCTTGATAACCGAAAACGCTGAGTGAATAATGTCATTAAAATAATGGCGAACACTTGGAAATGGGATAAGATTTTTATTTTTTTAATAATGTTGAAAGAAACTGAAAGGATCGGTTGGGGAGGGAGAGCTCTGGGGTGGGGTTGGGGGAGACAGAAGGGGGGGGGGGGGGGGGGTTATAACGGTGGCGTTACGCACTCTTTGCTCATGAAATGAAGTGGAACGGTTTCGGTTCAGAGGGCGGGGTGCGTTAGAGATATGTGAATTAATTTCTTTGGGGTTTTGTCGTCTGGCATCTACAGTGCATAAAGTTGATAAACTATCTCCCCCCTTGTAGTGCATGGAGAATAAAAGACTGGAACAAAAATCTGCATTTCTCAGATATGGTAAGAAGATTAGATTTAGAATGACAGGCACACACAAGGAGGAACATCAATACAAAGATACGCTGCCAGCTAGCCAGAAAAACAGCTACACTGGTAGAACAAAAAGAAGAAGAATTTAAACACACAAATATTCCATAACATAAGCATTCACATACACGCACACACGCGTTCACGTACGCTCGCACACACGCACGCATGCACGCACGCACGCGCGCACGCTGCATACACCTGTAAACACACAGACACAGACACACACTGACACATACACACACACACGCATGCACGCACGACGTACACACGTACGCACGCTTTCACGCACACACACACACACACACACACACACACACACACACATACACACACACACACACACACACACACACACACACACACACACACACACACACACACAAATCGACAAGATATTTAGGAAACCGGGGGAAAACCCAAACTATCCATCTCAGAAAGAAGAAGAAAACGCATAACAACAAAACGTGCCACTGTCAACACGTACAACACACTTGCACAAGTAATGATGAGGCTTTTGCTGAATGTTATGGGTTCGTTCCCACGACGAGATGTTTAGAGCTAAGAGATTGGGCTGGTTGTATTTAAAGGTACTGTATTTCTCGCTGCTTTGAACATCTTGTAAATTGTAATAGATACGTCCAGGTTTCCAGGTGGTACGAGAGTATCCTTCCATTTACACACATACGAAACATCTGGAGCGTGGCTGCTTTCTTCTGAGAGTTTTTTTTTATTGTACTGTTTCTCATTATTTTATAATAATTTTTTAATTTTTTTGCTGACTGATTTTTCTAAAATTCCCAACACCTATTTAAATCGACATTACATTATTCCAGCAAGAAACGTTGACTTTGTGCTAGGTAGAATCAGGTTGTTGATTGCATGTATGTAATTGTCCAAGTGGAAGAAGAGATCTGTGGTGCTGTATAATTGTTTTGCACGACAAGAACAGTATCTTTAAAGCCTGTGTCTCATCAGAGACTGAGCGTGAGCACTACGTCAGAGAAAAGGTCGTCACGTGCCAGTGACGCCATCATTGCTCAATGAGAAAACCAGAGCGTCTTCCCAATGATGTTTTGCTTCATCGTTGTAGTTCAAGGGGAGGTAAAGAGAGAGAGAGAGAGAAGAGAGAGAGAGAGAGAGAGAGAGAGAGAGAGAGAGAGAGAGAGGGGGGGATAGAGAGGGAGACAGAGAGAGAGAAGAGAGAGAGAGAGTGAGAGAGAGAGAGGGAGATAGAGAGAGAGAAGAGAGAGAGAGAGGGAGATAGAGAGAGAGAAGAGAGAGAGAGAGAGAGAGAGAGAGAGAGGGGGATAGAGAGAGATAGAGAGAGAGAGAGAGAGAGAGAGAGATACAGAGAGAGAGAGACAGATAGATAGAGATAGAGACAGAGAGAGAGAGATATATATATATATATATAGAGAGAGAGAGAGACAGAGACAGAGAGACAGAGACAGAGACAGAGAGAGAGAGAGAGAGGGAGAGGGAGGGAGAGAGGGAGAGAGAGAGAGAGAGAGAGAGAGAGAGAGAGAGACAGAGAGAGAGAGACAAAGGGAGAGAGAGAGAAAGAGAGGGGGGGAGGGAATGATATCGAGAGAGAATGAGAGAGAGAGATAGGGACAGAGACAGACTGAGACAGAGACAGACAGACATACAGACAAGAGAGACAAATAGAGAAAGAGGCCGAGAGGGAGTGAGAGAGAGGGAGAAAAACAGAGAGAGATAGAATTTGCCAAGCTGATTAAATCTGCATGTTTTCTTTTGGCAGAAAGTCATTTATATCTCTCGTGTTTCTGGCGGATTCTTCTTCTTTCTCCTTTGTTTGCGTCATGTTTGCCAGTTTGTCTTAAGCAATTAAAATGTAATCCGTTTAACATATCTGTCAGTTAGAAATTTGTCAAAGATATCAATTCCGAACAGGCAAGGTCTCCCTTCCCCCACCCCATAAACTCTGACACCTTTACTTCTTTACCCCCCCCCCCCCCCCCCATCCTTCTTACCCACACTCCCCCAGTAAAACAAAAACCAATCCATATTAATCTTGATTAGTTATCAGCATCGTTTTTGGTTTATTTGTTTGTTTGTTTGTTTGCTTGCTAGGGCGGTGGGGGGGGGGGGGGGAGACAGCGTGGGAACCAGAAGCGGGGGTGGCTCACAGAAACAAGGAGAGATGAGCCTGGAAACAGACTACTACGCGTGCCCACAAACTACGTTACGATCCCACGCCAGGGGTGAAGACACGCGGAGAAAAGAAGGTGAAAGAAAATAAACCTATAGATAGAATACAACAAGTCGCGTAAGGCGAAAATACAATATTTAGTCAAGTAGCTGTCGAACTCACAGAATGAAACTGAACGCAATGCCATTTTTCAGCAAGACCGTATACTCGTAGCATCGTCAGTCCACCGCTCATGGCAAAGGCAGTGAAATTGACAAGAAGAGCGGGGTAGTAGTTGCGCTAAGAAGGATAGCACGCTTTTCTGTACCTCTCTTCGTTTTAACTTTCTGAGCGTGTTTTTAATCCAAACATATCATATCTATATGTTTTTGGAATCAGGAACCGACAAGGAATAAGATGAAAGTGTTTTTAAATTGATTTCGACAATTTAATTTTGATAATAATTTTTATATATTTAATTTTCAGAGCTTGTTTTTAATCCGAATATAACATATTTATATGTTTTTGGAATCAGCAAATGATGGAGAATAAGATAAACGTAAATTTGGATCGTTTTATAAAAGAAATATTTTTTTTACAATTTTCAGATTTTTAATGACCAAAGTCATTAATTAATTTTTAAGCCACCAAGCTGAAAAGCAATACCGAAGTCCGGGCTTCGTCGAAGATTACTTGACCAAAATTTCAACCAATTTGGTTGAAAAATGAGGGCGTGACAGTGCCGCCTCAACTTTCACGAAAAGCCGGATATGACGTCATCAAAGACATTTATCAAAAAAATGAAAAAAACGTATGGGGATATCAATCCCAGGAACTCTCATGTCAAATTTCATAAAGATCGGCCCAGTAGTTTGGTCTGAATCGCTCTACACGCACGCACGCACACACACACACACATACACACACACATACACACACACATACACCACGACCCTCGTTTCGATTCCCCCTCGATGTTAAAATATTTAGTAAAAACTTGACTAAATATAAAAACAAGAAAGGTAGGTTGTTGGAACGTTTGTTATTGACAAAACAATACATTCACATACTCTGTTTTCATATTCATATAATTATATATATAGGAAAGGCGGGAACTCATATTATCTATATTCCCTATAGAAAGAAATAAAGAAAGAAAGAAAGAAAGAAAGAGATCAATAAGTTATCGAGAGGTGAACACATTGCTTACTTTTGTTTTATCTTGTGTGAGTCAGTGTGTACATGGATGAATAATTGGAAGAATGAATGAACAGTTGAATAAAAGCATGAACGTAAAAACAATTATATTCTCTTTGTTTCCTCCCTTTTTTCTTCTAGGGGAACGTTCTCTTTTTTTTCTCTCTTTTTTTTCATGGTAGTTCTCCCTTTTCTTTGTTTATGAGTGTCCATTTGTGTCTGTGTTTTAAGTGAAATGACACTTTCGTCTTTCTCTCTCTTACCTATGACGTTTGCTCCCAGCCTTCCCAGTCTAGGTGCATGCCATGCAGTTATCCACATAAACCAGATCGGTATAATCGGTTTCGCTGTGAAACGTTCAAATACCGTAACCCTCGTTTCCTGAAAGCGATAATATTGCAGATATATACCACACTATATTACCCAAACGGTCATGGTACCCCCATATCTCTTTCACTCACAACGAAATAAGCAGCCAGAGAAAGAGAAAAGAGAATTCCTCTGTTTTCCGGTAAAGTGGCGTTGTAGGAGACATAGGAACCACCCGTTGAGGACCGAAAACAAAAATCTTAAAATATCAAGTCTTTAAAGATAGAAGGGGTGGGGGAGTGGGGTGGGGGTGGAGGGGGGGGGGGGCGGGGTTGTGGTGTTATCAAATGGAGATCCATTTACAGACGTTGTGAACACAAAACATAAACTGAGAACGCAAGGTCTCTAGTTAAAGTGGACGGTGGGAACCATGATAAGGATAGAAGTTGTTTGTTCATTGTAATGTTTCGTATTCTCTCAGGTGCCAGGAGACTGGTTCCACGTAACTCTCTTGCAGGTGTTGCCTATATTTAGAAGTAATAAGGCTTACTTCAACACCCTTTGTATCTTAGAGCTTCTCCAAACGAGGGGGAAGGGGGGTGGGGTGGTTGGTGAGGTGGGGTGTGTGTGTGTGTGTGTGTGTGTGTGTGTATGTGTGTGTGTGTGTGTGTGTGTGTGTATGTGTGTGTGTGTGTATGTGTGTGTGTGTATGTGTGTATGTGTGTGTGTGTGTGTGTTTGTGTGTGTGTGTGTGCATATGTGTGTGTATGTGTGTGTGTGTGTATGTGTGTGTGTGTGTGTGTGTGTGTGTGTGTGTGTGTGTGTGTGGGAGGTCTAATATTGATGGTTGTTTTTAAAATGTAAAAAAAACAAAAACATTGCGCTTATATCGTTTTGTGTTGTATACCTTTTGCAAACGGGGGAAGCCCTTTATTGACGACATTAGAGTCAGTTTTTCGGTGCGATCGTGGTTTATCTGGTCGACTACGTGTTTCCTGTTTTTACGCGAAAAGTGGGGCGCAACTCTTCCGCAACGCTTGAAAATCCTGACAGAGTTATTTCCACCAAACGTCCATTGGAGGGTCCTAAGCGGGAGGTTTCACTGTCCCGGGGACCTGTCAGTTTACGCCTTTTGCCGCTCTGCAGAGCACAACTAAAAGTGTCAAGCTCGTGTTACCGCGATACACTGAGGGGTGAAGCCGTTAAACATTCCACGACCGTTTGTTTTTGAGATGTATGATAAGACCACGCAGTCTGTTGCACTGCGTCCGAGATTCTTTACTTCCTTCTCGATCGTAAGCGTGAGAGTGTTTTGTGAGACTGTCTAGCATATAATACACATCAACATATTTTTTCCAGACTATCTGTTCTACTAAATTCAGCATTTTTACCTTGCTGAAAATCTGAATAGAATTAGTTGAGATGGATATATACGACTGCACTAAATGTCAAAGAAATCTGGATCTTGGTAGAAGAAATATGTGTTGCTATATATTATATACTGTCTTGGTTAATTGGTTTCTATGCACTTCCTCCTACGCCAAATCCCCCCCCCCCCTTCCCCCTCCCACCCCATTCTCAATCAGACAATTCAAGAGAAATATGAGTGATGTGTTTGGATGATAATTGAGGAACAGACTTATTGACGGGGGGGGGGGGGGGGGGGGGGTAGGGGGCATTTGGTAGGGAGTATGAACTTAGAGGTAGTAAGACCAAAGATCTTCTACTGCTACGCTATCTTAGCTTTTGTTAATGTGAATCGCTTAGAAGTTCGAAATAAAAATAATATCAAATAAAAAATATCATCGAAGTGAATGTGAGGGTTTTACACCCCCCGCGGGTTAGAGGGAAGAATTTACCCGATGCTCCCCAGCATGTCGTAAGAGGCGACTAACGGATTCTGTTTCTCCTTTTACCCTTGTTAAGTGTTTCTTGTATAGAATATAGTCAATGTTTGTAAAGATTTTAGTCAAGCAGTATGTAAGAAATGTTAAGTCCTTTGTACTGGAAACTTGCATTCTCCCAGTAAGGTCATATATTGTACTACGTTGCAAGCCCTTGGAGCAATTGTTTGATTAGTGCTTTTGTGAACAAGAAACAATTAACAAGTGGCTCTATCCCATCTCCCCCTTTCCCTTATCCCATCTCCCCCCTTTCCCCGTCGCGATATAACCTTCGTGGTTGAAAACGACGTTAAACACCAAATAAAGAAAGAAAGAAAGTTCTCGCTACAAACTTTTGTCAATATCCAAATGTATATTATAGACAGATAGACAGAGAGGGAGGCAGACAGAGAGGGAGGCAGACAGAGAGGGAGGCAGACTGACAGACAGGCAGATAGACAGACAGACAGACATACAGGCAGACAAACACAGACAGACAGACAGATAGAGAATAATAATCGGGAAGTCAAGAGTAACCCAAACATCTCCAGGGCACAGCGTGAAGAAAGTGAAAAGGGGAGGTGGAGGGATGGAGCACAGGGGGGCGAGCTGAGGTGAAAACAGCAGGAATTATTTATTTAATGGCAGCGTCTCGAGTTTCCACTTGTGCTGCTGTTCCCCTTTTCCCAGGCTGACACCAGGCGGAATCTGGTGTGGTGCAAAGCAAGGGTTCCGTCTTGTCATGTGTTGTTTTGTCATCCTGTACGCTTGGACAAACACGATGGTATGACGCGGTGTTATGCGTCAAAGCAAGGGGGGTTGTATTTGTAGGCTTTACTGTGTTGAAATAACTCTGTGTTTCTGGCTCTATCTGTTTGTCTGTCTGCCTATCTGTCTGCCTGCCTGTCTGTCCGTCTGCCTGTCTGTCTGTCTGTCTGCGTTCCTCTCTAGTTCCTCTGTGTGTGTGTGTGTGTGTGTGTGTCTCTCTCTCTTACTCTCTCTTACTCTCTCTCTCTCTCTCTCTCTCTCTCTCTCTCTCTCTCTCTCTGTCTCTGTCTCTCTCTCTCCGACTCCCTTCCCCTTCCCCTCCCCCCTCTCTCCTTACTTTTCAACATTTTCGTTTATTGCTGGAAATGATTAGTTTGGAACAAGCACACAAAGTGGAAGCAGCTGCAGTGAGAGATGCCCTTCGCTGTCTGTAGCTTGATTAACACCGGCAGGACTGACCCGTGTTTCATTTCATTTGCCGCTCCCCCCCCCCCCCCCCCCCCCCCCCCCCCCCTCCCATTAACGGCCTCGGTAATCGTCCCTAATTAACCGGATTGCTTCCCCTTCTTCGAGTTTGGGGTGACATCGGGAAAGGAGGTAAAGAACGGAGTTGCTTCCCTTGGGTGTGATATGTTAGCTGGGCCTGAGGTATTTACGTAAGGGGAGCTTAGACATAATTATGATCTTGTTTAATGAGTTCGTGTGAAACTCGAGAATCGTGGAGATTTTATTCGTTATCTCCCTGGACTGTTTTGATTCTAACGATGATCAAGGGCAGGTTTCAAGGTGTTCCGCTATCTCACAGCATATTTTTCAGCTGTGCAGAATCCCTGATTTGTTTCTTTGTAGATCGCTGGAAAAGCAGTCGGTGCTCTCGTTGCTTTGCGCAATATAACCAATGTAAAAGTATGTTCTTTTGCAAAGAATGTATGAAGCGTCTGTCTGCCTGTCTGTCTGAATTTTTGTGTTTCGTTCTGTCTGTCTGTCTCTCTGCCTGCCAAAATGACACTGCAGGTCTGTCTGTCTGTCTGCTTCTCTCTGTCTGTCTGTCTGTCTGTCTCTCTGTCTGTCTGTCTCTCTGTCTGTCTGTCTGTCTGTCTGTCTGTCTGTCTGTCTGTCTTTCTGTCTGTCTCTCTCTCTGTCTCTCTGTCTGTCTGTCTGTCTCTCTGTCTGTCTGTCTCTCTGTCTGTCTGTCTCTCTGTCTGTCTGTCTCTCTGTCTGTCTCTCTGTCTGTCTCTCTGTCTGTCTGTCTCTCTGTCTGTCTGTCTCTCTGTCTGTCTGTCTCTCTGTCTGTCTGTCTCTCTGTCTGTCTGTCTCTCTGTCTAATCTTTCTTTGTCCTTCTCTTCTTGTTTTTTTGAGATTCCGTTGAACAATAACTTTGTCATCTTCTATAGAATAATGAGTCATATGATACGAAAGTAACGCCTGAGTGACACCCTTTTCTGGAGGTGTCAAATATGATAAACGGAATGTTTACCGCATTTTTGTGGCATAAACCCAACACTCCCCACCCGTCCTGTCAAAACCCCTCCGCCACCCCACCCCCCCCCCCTCCCCCAAAAAAAAAGAAAGTGGAAAAAAAAAGAGAAAAAAAGAAAAAAAATGTCACGGTCATAAAAGTCACATGACGCGGAAGTGACGCCATGTGTCATCAGCGCCCCCTCCCACGCAGTGTCAAACACTTACCTCCCTTATCTCAGTTCCCGGCATCCTCTGCCTGTTTCCTGAATGACTGCTGCAGTTCATACATCACTGGAACCACAACCTTCTGTTTTATGTCTCATTGCTCGCGATCTGGTCGCCACGGGTTATCATTGTTAAAGGGGCACTTTCCGCTAAAACACTGTCAAACCTGAGAGCATCTTTAACAAATGAGGCATAGCGCTGTTTAGAAATCTAACACACAAAGAGAAGTAAGCACTCTAAATGCAAACGACTTGTGTAATAAATTAAGCCTAAAATGAAATGAATTACGATGAAAGTCGCTTGTTCATTTCAATGCTTGTTATTCTCTCAGGTGCCATGAGACAGGTTCCGAATAACTCTCTATTACTCTATTACACTTGTCGTCTGCATTTAGAGCACTTAAAGGAAAGTCGCCAATCTCGGAACAGTCGGCCAACTTGGAACACCTCAATATACGATCAACGGGGAACAATTCATGAACAATTGTTTTGCAGAAATGTCTAGTGACATTCCTTGATATTATTCCAGCAAGAAAAATGACTATCGCGGCAAATCAAAGAAAATGGTACGTTTTTTAAACTGTTCTTCCTTCTTCTTCTTATTTCTACTGTCTACAATTCGTAGTATTACTCTTTATCTATATACGTTCACATCAAATGTTGGATGCTGTGATAAACCTTCATAGATTTGCAATAATTTGAACGGAGAAAAAGATTTGAAACGTCACGTGTATCCAACAGAAAAACGTCAAATCCATGTAGGTGCCATGCGGCAATGATGGAACACATAAGAGAGGCAAACATGGAACAGTGTTCCAGCTTTGCCGCATTCTGTTCCATCTTACCCTCATCAAACAATAAACAGAACACTGCTGATATATTCACGTATTCAATTCTCTTTTCGGTTTTGTTGTGTTTTTCCCTTCTATAAGTTTTATTGAATGATTGATTGATTTGTTTGACAGTATTATGAGACCCGAACGGCGGTGGTTACCAGAAGAAATGGGCTGCGCTTTGTCGGCAGTGAAAAACGGAGATATGGGTTTCCGCTGCGCATCAAGAGCATATGGTGTTTCTGTCACAACTCTTAAAAGTCATTTAGAAGGAAAAGAACAAGTTTGCAAAAGAAGAAGTAAAGTTCACAGGAAGACCTTCTACATTTAACACCAGAGATATAACAAGAACTATTAAATAGCATTCTTGAAGCTGAAATAAATTTACCCATCGTTGTTTTGTACACTGGACATGTAGATTCTGGTCATTATGATTGCTTGGTTTCAGCAGCAAATGTAAGCCTACCTGCTGCAGATGTCCTGCAACGCACACCCACAAACTCGTCAAAGAGAACATCATGAAAAAAACTAATCTGAAATCATCACATCTTCTCCTTACAAGCAAAAGCTGGAGATTTCACTTGCAAAAAGGCGTGCAGGTCAACAGAAAAGAGGAAAGAATGAAGCTACAAAATCTTCTGCTCAGAGAAACAAGAGGGGAATATCTTCTGATCAGAGGGAAAAAAAGGAGAACATTCTCGACGATGCGTTCTATCCTGGAGGAAATCACTTGGTACTGCTTCATGTGTGGCACCAACTCCCCTGAGAACATGATACAGTGCCAGAAGTGCACACAGTGGGCACACGAGGACTGCGCTGACAGCAGCGGACAAAAGGACTTCGAAATCTGTACTTACCAATTTGTGTGTGTCTGCAAAATCAGTTCTTAAATCTGTTCTTAGTTATTTGCTTTGAGACTTTATGCGTAATGATTTTTACATTTAGTCAATTGGACAGGTGGCCCTTTTATATCTATTTGTCAACAGAAGAGGGGTACAAATGAAGCTGCAAAATTTCGTGGTACTGCTTCATGTGTGGCACCAACTCTCCTGAGGATATGTTATAGTGCCAGAAGTGCACACAGTAATCACACGATGACTGCGCTGACAGTAGAAGACAAAGGACATCGGTTCTTTGCCTATTTTTTCCTCTTTTTTTTAAGGTTTTGTTTCTCAGTCCTTTTAAGACCTAGCCCTTATTTATCTTTTTTGTTTTACACTTTAAGGCTTACATTGTTATCAGATTTGTTATTTCCTTGGTAAAAATCAAAATATGATGTTGAAAAAAGACATTTAAATAAAATGGCTTAATCAAAATGTTATGACGTATTTATTTATCTTGTGTGTGTGGCAATGTGTGCTTGTTTGTGTGTGAATGAGAGTGTGTGGGTGTATATCAATCAATCAATGACGCTTATATCGCGCATATTCCGTGGGTACAGTTCTAGGCGCTCTGCAGTGATGCCGTGTGAGATGAAATTTTATACGGCCAGTAGATTGCAGCCATGTCGGCGCATATTTACCTTTCACGGCCTTATTCCAAGTCACACGGGTATGGTAGACAATTATTAACTGTGCCTAAGCAATTTTGCCAGGAAAGACCCTTTTGTCAATCGTGGGATCTTTAACGTGCACACCCAATGTAGTATACACGGGGGGTGGTTCGGACACCGAAGAGAGTCTGCACACAAAGTTGACTCTGTGAAATAAATTTCCGCCGAACCTGGGATCGAACTCGCGCTGACAGCGGCCAACTGAATACAAATCCAGCGCGCTACCAACTGAGCTATATCCCCGTATATGTGTGTGTGAGAGACACAGACAGAGCTAGAAAGAGAGTCAGGGCGTGTTTGTATGTGTTCCGAGTTTGACAACACAGTGTTCCACTTTACACACCCATGCGTCCAACCTGGAACAAATGCAGACATTTTTATTGTGATCAGTCTGATGAGTTGCGTGACTTTTATTTTATGTGGTTCGTTTGTTTTCTGATAGAGTCTAGTATGTGACAATATAAAGAACGCTTTGCAATATCCATTTTGTTGTCTGGTACGGCTGTTTCTCCTTAACTGTTCCAGGTTTAGCGACTTTCCCCTACTTCCCTTTGTTTATTGGAACGATCAAACCTGGTTACACAATCTGTTCGGTTTGCGGTTTGGAAAGATGTCACCTCAAACCAGGAATACCTTACAATTTAACTGTTTTAACGTTCCATTATTCACATTTTAAACTACCTGTATTGGAAATAATGTGCTAAAACTGCTGATAAGCAAAATGGATCTTGTTCGGGCAAAGTTTATAGTGTACTAATAATAGCCCTGACATTACGGGAGAAATGAGGAATTTTGAAATGTCCACCACTTCTCTCCTCTTGCGTAAATTGTATACACACTGTGTGCTTATATGATTTAGATATGCCTCCTGTTCTTCTACTTTCTTCCATTCATTAATTGATTAACTTATTAATACATGATACATTGGTTCATTCATGTTTACATGCTTTGAGGAGAGCAGTCCGACCCGTCTCGATCCTGGCGGGGTGTCGGGCCTTTCGGCTAGCCAAGCTTCATTCATCCTTATGACTGATCCCGTTTTTTCATTGTATATGTAGATCTTTGAGTTTGAGGCCTATAGATTTTACTATTTTGATATCGGATCACGCAAATTGTTCAATTATTCATAAAACAAAAATCAGCGTTTAAAATTGCAAAATTCATGCCTATGCCCGTTGTTTTGCCCCATCTGGTGAGATTAAACCCTGAGCCTTAATAATAATAATAATAATGGATAATCCATTATGACGCCTTGGCAAAACAGGAGTGATCAAAGTTTAGAGCACGTGAGCTATTATCAAAATTAAGATTAATCAGGTCACCGCTTCTGTCCATACTCCCATCAAATTCCTGACAAAATCAATCAAGTCCCCCAGTCTAAACACAGCGTCCTTGATTGCCCCACAGACAAAACACGCTTTATGTGACCTTGACGACGACTCTAGACAGCGTCCTTGATTGCCCCACAGACAAAACACGCTTTATGTGACCTTGACGACGACTCTAGACAGCGTCCTTGATTGCCCCACAGACAAAACACGCTTTATGTGACCTTGACGACGACTCTAGACAGCGTCCTTGATTGCCCCACAGACAAAACACGCTTTATGTGACCTTGACGACGACTCTAGACAGCGTCCTTGATTGCCCGACAGACAAAACACGCTTTATGTGACCTTGACGACGACTCTAGACAGCGTCCTTGATTGCCCCACAGACAAAACACGCGTTATGTGACCTTGACGACGACTCTAGACAGCGTCCTTGATTGCCCCACAGACAAAACACGCTTTATGTGACCTTGACGACGACTCTAGACAGCGTCCTTGATTGCCCCACAGACAAAACACGCTTTATGTGACCTTGACGACGACTCTAGACAGCGTCCTTGATTGCCCCACAGACAAAACACGCTTTATGTGACCTTGACGACGACTCTAGACAGCGTCCTTGATTGCCCGACAGACAAAACACGCTTTATGTGACCTTGACGACGACTCTAGACAGCGTCCTTGATTGCCCCACAGACAAAACACGCTTTATGTGACCTTGACGACGACTCTAGACAGCGTCCTTGATTGCCCCACAGACAAAACACGCTTTATGTGACCTTGACGACGACTCTAGACAGCGTCCTTGATTGCCCCACAGACAAAACACGCTTTATGTGACCTTGACGACGACTCTAGACAGCGTCCTTGATTGCCCCACAGACAAAACACGCTTTATGTGACCTTGACGACGACTCTAGACAGCGTCCTTGATTGCCCCACAGACAAAACACACTTTATGTGACCTTGACGACGACTCTAGACAGCGTCCTTGATTGCCCCACAGACAAAACACGCTTTATGTGACCTTGACGACGACTCTAGACAGCGTCCTTGATTGCCCCACAGACAAAACACGCTTTATGTGACCTTGACGACGACTCTAGACAGCGTCCTTGATTGCCCCACAGACAAAACACGCTTTATGTGACCTTGACGACGACTCTAGACAGCGTCCTTGATTGCCCCACAGACAAAACACGCGTTATGTGACCTTGACGACGACTCTAGACAGCGTCCTTGATTGCCCCACAGACAAAACACGCTTTATGTGACCTTGACGACGACTCTAGACAGCGTCCTTGATTGCCCCACAGACAAAACACGCTTTATGTGACCTTGACGACGACTCTAGACAGCGTCCTTGATTGCCCCACAGACAAAACACGCTTTATGTGACCTTGACGACGACTCTAGACAGCGTCCTTGATTGCCCCACAGACAAAACACGCTTTATGTGACCTTGACGACGACTCTAGACAGCGTCCTTGATTGCCCCACAGACAAAACACGCGTTATGTGACCTTGACGACGACTCTAGACAGCGTCCTTGATTGCCCCACAGACAAAACACGCTTTATGTGACCTTGACGACGACTCTAGACAGCGTCCTTGATTGCCCCACAGACAAAACACGCTTTATGTGACCTTGACGACGACTCTAGACAGCGTCCTTGATTGCCCCACAGACAAAACACGCGTTATGTGACCTTGACGACGACTCTAGACAGCGTCCTTGATTGCCCCACAGACAAAACACGCTTTATGTGACCTTGACGACGACTCTAGACAGCGTCCTTGATTGCCCCACAGACAAAACACGCGTTATGTGACCTTGACGACGACTCTAGACAGCGTCCTTGATTGCCCCACAGACAAAACACGCTTTATGTGACCTTGACGACGACTCTAGACAGCGTCCTTGATTGCCCCACAGACAAAACACGCTTTATGTGACCTTGACGACGACTCTAGACAGCGTCCTTGATTGCCCCACAGACAAAACACGCTTTATGTGACCTTGACGACGACTCTAGACAGCGTCCTTGATTGCCCCACAGACAAAACACGCGTTATGTGACCTTGACGACGACTCTAGACAGCGTCCTTGATTGCCCCACAGACAAAACACGCTTTATGTGACCTTGACGACGACTCTAGACAGCGTCCTTGATTGCCCCACAGACAAAACACGCTTTATGTGACCTTGACGACGACTCTAGACAGCGTCCTTGATTGCCCCACAGACAAAACACGCGTTATGTGACCTTGACGACGACTCTAGACAGCGTCCTTGATTGCCCCACAGACAAAACACGCTTTATGTGACCTTGACGACGACTCTAGACAGCGTCCTTGATTGCCCCACAGACAAAACACGCGTTATGTGACCTTGACGACGACTCTAGACAGCGTCCTTGATTGCCCCACAGACAAAACACGCTTTATGTGACCTTGACGACGACTCTAGACAGCGTCCTTGATTGCCCCACAGACAAAACACGCGTTATGTGACCTTGACGACGACTCTAGACAGCGTCCTTGATTGCCCCACAGACAAAACACGCTTTATGTGACCTTGACGACGACTCTAGACAGCGTCCTTGATTGCCCCACAGACAAAACACGCTTTATGTGACCTTGACGACGACTCAAGACAGCGTCCTTGATTGCCCCACAGACAAAACACGCTTTATGTGACCTTGACGACGACTCTAGACAGCGTCCTGGGGTTGGAGACTCCAGGGAATCGGCGTATGTAAAGGAATAGAGGGAAGGGGCAGGAGGAGGAAGCGATTGGAATGGAAGAAAATTGGGGGGGGGGGGGGGGAGACAGCGTGGGAACCAGAAGCGGGGGTGGCTCACAGAAACAAGGAGAGATGAGCCTGGAAACAGACTACTACGCGTGCCAACAAACTACGTTACGATCCCACGCCAGGGGTGAAGACACAGCGGCGAGAAAAAAAGAAGAGGAAAAAAAATGCGCGGGATTTCGATTCCAGTTCCCACGCTTCTGCTGTTGTTTGTGCGTGCACGCTGCCATCTGGCTGCACGAGAGGATTTGCCCAAGTGCACGTGCGGCTCGTGCACATCGCTTACGGTGACCCAATTGTGTCAAAAGTCCGCGCGTCTTCCCCTCCCCAAGCTGTTACGCATCAAGTCATCGTTGCTTGTGTCTCAGTGTCTTGTCTCGGCTCATCAACTTCGCGGAAGTAGGTAGAAGCTGTTTTTGTGTGTTTGGTTGTTTTGTTTTCTGGTGAGAGAGAGAGAGAGAGATAGAGAGAGAGAGAGAGAGAGAGAGAGAGAGAGAGAGAGAGAGAGAGAGAAGAGAGAGAGAGAGAGAGAGAGAGAGAGAGAGAGAGAGAGAGAGAGAGAGAGAGAGAATTGAATTGAATTGAATTGAACTTTATTTAACAAGGATTAAGATTTAAGGCTGCGCCTTTTCTTACAATCTGTCCTTGAGAGAGAGTGTGTGTGTGTGCGTGTGTATGTGTGTGTGTGTGTGTGTGTGTGTGTGTGTGTGTCTGTCTGTGTGTGTGTGCGTGCTTTTGTGTTTTGCTTGCGTGCACGTGTGTGTGTGTGTGTGTGTCTGTGTGTCTGTGTGTGTGTGCGTGCTTTTGTGTTTGCTTGCGTGCACGTGTATGGGTGCGTGCGTGCGCGTGAATATATATGTGTTTTCTGTTTTTGTTGTTGAGTGTAGCCTAACCATTTAATTTTTTCCCCAATGAGATTGTTACCATCCTTTCGACGACAGCACAGCCTGGCAGATTGACATTCATCATGGCAGGTATTGTGAACATGTGGGTTTTTACACAGCTCTCTGCCTTGAATCTCGGTCGTTGCATGCATATGTGGTACACAAAGTTCGTTGGTCTATGAGTAAGTGCGTAGAGAACTGCTTTTTTTGCAACTCATCCACCAATCCGGCATGCATGTTTCTGCGCACACAACTCAATAGAATACAGTTGAGAGGTGACGGACGATCTACTATGACGGTTAACCCAGAAAGAACGGCTGAAATGAATTGTCTTGTCAAAATCCATCTTCAATATGAATATTTTCGTCTAGAGTTACAAAACATTAGCGGACTAATAATTGAAAAAAAAAGAAAAAATACTCACACACAAAAACGTAACAAACCGCGAGTAAAATGTAAAAAGAAAAGAGAAAAAAAAAACCCGTGACTAAATCTTGTTCGCCGATTATTTCTCGCTCTTTTTTCTCAAAACGTGACACGACTGGCCAACCATACTGTCCAGAACCGTCTGCAGCGCTGTCCGATCCTAATCGCATTGATTAAGGGGAAGCCATTCGATCGCCTCTAGTTATGGCAGGTCCATTTGTTTTTTCTGTCTCTCTTTGTTTCTCCTCAACCCACTTTGGCCACCCTCACCCTACCATCTCCCCCCCCCCCCCCCATCTTCACCCCCTTTCGCACCTGAGCGAGGGCTACCTGGGGTGCATGCAGGTGAGAGTGAAATGTGAACTGACAGGCCGGTGCGATGGACAGGGCTTCTGTTGTGCAGGCAGAACAAATACACATGTCTGTGTCAATTAACACTGACTGTGAGAAAGAAAAAAGAAAGAGAAATCGTTGGGCTCATAATGACCTTTTAATTTGTTTTCTACTCAATTAATCAGCCACGAAGACATAAGATCAATAGATGTCATTTTGAATAGTTTTTTTTTTTTAAATTTACGTAAAAGAAAAAAAGAAAGAAGG
>NC_090261.1:68148523-68151023 GCF_037325665.1 Littorina saxatilis
GCTATTTGGCGACTTTTTTCAGTGCGACAAATTCCAGCAGATAAGGATTGCTCAGGTACGCAAAAACGACAAGCGCAAAATAACGTTCAAGTAACGTTGTTTTCTCATGTTTCCAACGAAAACCAAACTGAAAAGAACTATTTTTTTCTATTTTTTTTTAATATTCTTTTGAATTTTATTTCACTGTTGTAACAAAGTTCCTTGAAAATGTGGTTGACTTACAATGGACACTGAACCTTTCATGAAAAATACCTTTTGTTTTATTTTTTTATGTGTTACTTTCCTTCTTTGAATATGTATGTGTTGTGCGTATTATCACTTGTCTTCAAACTGAAAAGGACTCTGACACTGGGTTATTTGACTAAAATAAACTCGATGCCGTATCACTTCTGCAAAACTTGATGTAACTATCAAATCCGTATTTCGAGGCAGATGATTCCTTTTGAAAACGTGAAATGAGGAACAGCTCGCGCGTTCTTCGGCTTGAGGGAAACCCTTACGCGGAACAACAAAGTCAAGAACACAAAAGAAGGTTTGTTAGTGTATAGAGTAGCCACAATGTTAGTGTATAGAGTAGCCACAATGTTAGTGTATAGAGTAGCCACAATGTTAGTGTATAGAGTAGCCACAATGTTAGTGTATAGAGTAGCCACAATGTTAGTGTATAGAGTAGCCACAATGTTAGTGTATAGAGTAGCCACAATGTTAGTGTATAGAGTAGCCACAATGTTAGTGTATAGAGTAGCCACAATGTTAGTGTATAGAGTAGCCACAATGTTAGTGTATAGAGTAGCCACAATGTTAGTGTATAGAGTAGCCACAATGTTAGTGTATAGAGTAGCCACAATGTTAGTGTATAGAGTAGCCACAAAAGAATGGATAGGATGTCACCATATTGTTGACTTAAACTCGGCGAAGGTGATGGTACCATCATCAGTTAAGATCTTCTTTCTAATCTCTCTCTCTCTCTCCCTCTCTCTTTTTCTCTCTCTCGCTCACTCTCGCTCTCTCTCTCTCTCTCTCTCTCTCTTGTTTTCTCTCTCTCCCTCTCTCTTTTTCTCTCTCTAGTAAAGTCAAATCACGCAATAAAGATATTGTATTGCTTGGAGATTTTAATATTAATCTGAATAAGCCTCAAACAGTATGGAATTCAACAACAACTTTATTAGGTCTTCATCAACTGGTTCTGAACCCAACAAGAATAACAGACACAACTGCAACTCTTATTGATCACATATATACTGATAATAAGAAGATTGTTTCTAATGTGTATGTGTCCAATTCCAGTATTAGCGATCATATGCCTATTTTTTGTTCGGTCTCTATGCGCTTGCCTAAATCAGGACCAAAAGGCCACACGACCATAGAATACAGAAGTTTTAGACATTTTGATGAGTCTGCATTTTTTCGTGATCTTAGTGAAGCTCCATTTCAGAGCGTTTTTAATTTCAGTCTTGCAGATGATGCTTTTGATCAATTGTATAGCATTTTAAGCACAATTATAGATAAACACGTGCCCCTGCGTCAGCATAGAGTAAAACATGCCAGACTTCCGCCTTGGTTAACATCAGATATTATAGAGGCGATGGCTCTGAGAGATTATTTCAAGGAAAATAAGATGACAGACGAATATAAACAGCAGAGGAATGAGGTGTTAAACCGTGTGAGACAATCCAAAACTGGTTACTTTGATAAATTAATTTCCGATAAGAAAGATACTGCAACAATTTGGCGGGCAGTAAATGAAATCCTTGATAAATCTAGGAAAAGGTCAACTGCTAATCTAACAAAACTATCTGCGGAAGAATTTAATAATCATTTTATATCTTTAGCGGATAAATTGAAGGCTTCTGTGGCAGAAACAAATTCTCGGGATAGAGATGACTGTTTTGAAAAATTGGACGAATTCTGTCAGCGGAACAGAATAAACAATGAAGCGTTTATCATTCCTCCGATTGCAGTTCATGAGGTCGGAACATTTATTGAAAACCTGGAGAATAAAAAGTCCATGGGTCCTGATAAAATACCCGTGAAGTTATTGAAGCTTTCTCTACCGTATATTGTGGATTCGCTCACGTTTGTATATAACCTTAGTATTGAGCAGAACTTTTTTCCGTCTAAATTGAAAAGCGCCAAAGTCATACCCCTTCCCAAATGTAAAGATCTCTCAGACCCAAGTAATTTTAGACCCATTTCTTTACTGCCTGTTTTGTCAAAACCATTAGAAAGGCATGTGCACAAGCATCTTCTTGCTTACATGGAAGAACAAAATTTGTTCCATCAGTTTCAATCCGGTTTTCGGTCCAAGCATTCTTGCCACACAGCTCTTACGTCTCTCTGCGAAGCTTGGCTGTCAGCAATGAACAAGTCTGAAGTTACAGGAGCATTGTTTTTGGACTTTAAGAAAGCATTTGACTTAGTCGATCATTCCATATTGCTGAAAAAATTACACTATTATTTGAGAAACGATTCGGTCTGTGACTTCTTTAAATCGTATCTT
>NC_090261.1:68153523-68171023 GCF_037325665.1 Littorina saxatilis
CCTGCTTAGTCACTCCGTTTGCCTTGACCTGTGAAGAACCTTCAGGTACAACAAACAATGATGTCATCACCTGCTTAGTCACTCCGTTTGCCTTGACCTGTGAAGAACCTTCAGGTACAACAAACAATGATGTCATCACCTGCTTAGTCACTCCGTTTGCCTTGACCTGTGAAGAACCTTCAGGTACAACAAACAATGATGTCATCACCTGCTTAGTCACTCCGTTTGCCTTGACCTGTGAAGAACCTTCAGGTACAACAAACAATGATGTCATCACCTGCTTAGTCACTCCGTTTGCCTTGACCTGTGAAGAACCTTCAGGTACAACAAACAATGATGTCATCACCTGCTTAGTCACTCCGTTTGCCTTGACCTGTGAAGAACCTTCAGGTACAACAAACAATGATGTCATCACCTGCTTAGTCACTCCGTTTGCCTTGACCTGTGAAGAACCTTCAGGTACAACAAACAATGATGTCATCACCTGCTTAGTCACTCCGTTTGCCTTGACCTGTGAAGAACCTTCAGGTACAACAAACAATGATGTCATCACCTGCTTAGTCACTCCGTTTGCCTTGACCTGTGAAGAACCTTCAGGTACAACAAACAATGATGTCATCACCTGCTTAGTCACTCCGTTTGCCTTGACCTGTGAAGAACCTTCAGGTACAACAAACAATGATGTCATCACCTGCTTAGTCACTCCGTTTGCCTTGACCTGTGAAGAACCTTCAGGTACAACAAACAATGATGTCATCACCTGCTTAGTCACTCCGTTTGCCTTGACCTGTGAAGAACCTTCAGGTACAACAAACAATGATGTCATCACCTGCTTAGTCACTCCGTTTGCCTTGACCTGTGAAGAACCTTCAGGTACAACAAACAATGATGTCATCACCTGCTTAGTCACTCCGTTTGCCTTGACCTGTGAAGAACCTTCAGGTACAACAAACAATGATGTCATCACCTGCTTAGTCACTCCGTTTGCCTTGACCTGTGAAGAACCTTCAGGTACAACAAACAATGATGTCATCACCTGCTTAGTCACTCCGTTTGCCTTGACCTGTGAAGAACCTTCAGGTACAACAAACAATGATGTCATCACCTGCTTAGTCACTCCGTTTGCCTTGACCTGTGAAGAACCTTCAGGTACAACAAACAATGATGTCATCACCTGCTTAGTCACTCCGTTTGCCTTGACCTGTGAAGAACCTTCAGGTACAACAAACAATGATGTCATCACCTGCTTAGTCACTCCGTTTGCCTTGACCTGTGAAGAACCTTCAGGTACAACAAACAATGATGTCATCACCTGCTTAGTCACTCCGTTTGCCTTGACCTGTGAAGAACCTTCAGGTACAACAAACAATGATGTCATCACCTGCTTAGTCACTCCGTTTGCCTTGACCTGTGAAGAACCTTCAGGTACAACAAACAATGATGTCATCACCTGCTTAGTCACTCCGTTTGCCTTGACCTGTGAAGAACCTTCAGGTACAACAAACAATGATGTCATCACCTGCTTAGTCACTCCGTTTGCCTTGACCTGTGAAGAACCTTCAGGTACAACAAACAATGATGTCATCACCTGCTTAGTCACTCCGTTTGCCTTGACCTGTGAAGAACCTTCAGGTACAACAAACAATGATGTCATCACCTGCTTAGTCACTCCGTTTGCCTTGACCTGTGAAGAACCTTCAGGTACAACAAACAATGATGTCATCACCTGCTTAGTCACTCCGTTTGCCTTGACCTGTGAAGAACCTTCAGGTACAACAAACAATGATGTCATCACCTGCTTAGTCACTCCGTTTGCCTTGACCTGTGAAGAACCTTCAGGTACAACAAACAATGATGTCATCACCTGCTTAGTCACTCCGTTTGCCTTGACCTGTGAAGAACCTTCAGGTACAACAAACAATGATGTCATCACCTGCTTAGTCACTCCGTTTGCCTTGACCTGTGAAGAACCTTCAGGTACGACAAACAATGATGTCATCACCTGCTTAGTCACTCCGTTTGCCTTGACCTGTGAAGAACCTTCAGGTACGACAAACAATGATGTCATCACCTGCTTAGTCACTCCGTTTGCCTTGACCTGTGAAGAACCTTCAGGTACGACAAACAATGATGTCATCACCTGCTTAGTCACTCCGTTTGCCTTGACCTGTGAAGAACCTTCAGGTACAACAAACAATGATGTCATCACCTGCTTAGTCACTCCGTTTGCCTTGACCTGTGAAGAACCTTCAGGTACAACAAACAATGATGTCATCACCTGCTTAGTCACTCCGTTTGCCTTGACCTGTGAAGAACCTTCAGGTACAACAAACAATGATGTCATCACCTGCTTAGTCACTCCGTTTGCCTTGACCTGTGAAGAACCTTCAGGTACAACAAACAATGATGTCATCACCTGCTTAGTCACTCCGTTTGCCTTGACCTGTGAAGAACCTTCAGGTACAACAAACAATGATGTCATCACCTGCTTAGTCACTCCGTTTGCCTTGACCTGTGAAGAACCTTCAGGTACAACAAACAATGATGTCATCACCTGCTTAGTCACTCCGTTTGCCTTGACCTGTGAAGAACCTTCAGGTACAACAAACAATGATGTCATCACCTGCTTAGTCACTCCGTTTGCCTTGACCTGTGAAGAACCTTCAGGTACAACAAACAATGATGTCATCACCTGCTTAGTCACTCCGTTTGCCTTGACCTGTGAAGAACCTTCAGGTACAACAAACAATGATGTCATCACCTGCTTAGTCACTCCGTTTGCCTTGACCTGTGAAGAACCTTCAGGTACAACAAACAATGATGTCATCACCTGCTTAGTCACTCCGTTTGCCTTGACCTGTGAAGAACCTTCAGGTACAACAAAAGAAAGAAAGAGAAAAGGAGGAGAGAAAAAGACAGTAGAAGAATTATCGTACGATCAGGACATCCATACAAGGAAGGAATGCGAATGTAGAAAGAAAGAACGAAAGAACGAAAGAAAGAAAGAAAGAAAGAAAGAAAGAAGGGAAGAAAAAAAATAATTTAAGAAAGAAAGATAAGAAAGAAAGATGAAACTGAAGAAAAAAACAAATAAACAAAAGACAGACAGACAGACAGACAGACAGACAGACAGACAGACAGACCGGCAAGATTTAGAAGGGGTAGAACGAAGCACTCCGGATGTCAACATTTGGCAACCACCCCGAAACCCATCCCCCCCTCCCTCGCCACTTCCCCTCGACACTTCCCCTCGCCACTTCCCCTCGACACTTCCCCTCGCCACTTCCCCTCGACACTTCCCCTCGCCACTTCCCCTCGACACTTCCCCTCGCCACCCTACCCCCTGGCAAATCACACACACATAGCCGAAGTCGGCTCCTGTGACAAATTACCTACGAACTACACACCCAGTGGTCATCCAGATTCAGAAAACAAAAACGTAAAAGGCAGAGAACTAAAACCTTCACAAATGGACAAACAAAACAAAACAAAACACAATGACCAAATCATATGACGGCTTACTAGCGCCAAAACTAACAATTAGTAATTAACCCGTGAAAGTTACTAATTTTCACGAGAAAATTACAATTATGACGTGAAAATTACTAATTTTCACGTGTTAATTACTAATTTTCACGTGTTAATAACTTTTTTTTCAATTTATAATGTCTAATTTTCAGTTTTGGATCGCTTCCTGACGGCTTAAGAGCGCCAAAACTAAAAATTTGTACTTTTCACGCGTTAATCACTAATTTTCATGTGCCTCGTGACTGTGGGGGCTCAATGCGCATGCGCGACTGTTACACTGACCAGAGCGGAACATCCTTCGGTTCGAAACTTTTCTGGTCCATAGTTCTTTAATCCGATGCAAATTAACAATAAGAGCTGAGCGCATGTCAGTGTAGATAACCGTGACATACAACTGTCTGTCCGATAACTTGTTGAATAACGAATTCTATCGAAATATATTTGTGAAAGTGTGTGAGTCTCGACCGAAGAGATCCGTTTGCTAGTGGTCGGACCTTTAGCACATGTCCGGCCGGCCGCCATTTTTCCTCTCTCGGTTCGAACATTTTCGGATCGATTGTGCTTCACTAACACACTACAAAGCAAATTTATGAGTGTGGTAGTGGAAACAAATATGAGGTACGGCTGTCTGTCTGACAACTTGTCGAATAAGGAATTATATTGAAAGATATCTGTGAAAGTGTGAGACCACAGCCGATCAAAAGTCCGTCTGCTACGAACAGCTTCGATTCGAAAGTTTTTGGGGTCGATTATTCTTTTCTAAGATACCCAAAACAACGTCAAGGAAAGAGCTATTGCAGAAAACTGTGACATGCATCTTCGTTTCACGTGAAAATGGTAAACCTAGGTTTTGGCACTAGTAAGCCGTCATAGAATCACTCAGGGATTGATTGACAACACGTTCCAAATATCCATCCTTGACCTCCCTAACACCAATCATCCACCTCCCTCCATCCCCGATCACCCCCCCCCCCCCCCACCCCTTCTCCACCTAGCAAAGCGAAGTCAAAGGACAAAGAATTAGAGACAAGAAAACTCAACTAATGAAAAATGTATGAGCGCATCACAATAGCCTTCAACAAAGCGCCCCTTTTGTCCATCCGTACTACCCCCTCACACACTCTCCAGCGCCCCCCCCCCCCCTCACCCCACCTCACCCATCACCCCCATACCTCCGGGAAAACCCAACACAAATAAAAAGCGAAGAGAGACACACACACAAAACTCATGAAAAATCAATGACCCATATGGCATCACTCAGGGAAAAACTGACAGAGCGGTCCGGCTCCACCTTTGACCCCTCCCCCCCCTACACACACCCCCTCATCCCTCCCTCCCTCCCTCGACACTTCCCCTCGCCACCCTACCCCCTGGCAAATCAAACACAAAAGAGCAAAGGGACGAGATAAGAGCACTAATGAAAAAGCAATGACCGCATCACTCAGAGACGGATTGACAAAACAGTTGGGATGTTTTCCATGGTGCACTTGCCAAAGAGACAAAAACATAAATATTTCATCGACTGGAACCAACAGAGCAGACGGCCGGACGTCCACCGATGTCAGATGTCCAGATAACCGGCTGTTTTCCCCCCAGATACTTACTGTTTTCATATGTCCGGCTAACTACAAGTTTACAACCCTCGCGCTCTCTGGTCGCATTCTTCGCCAGAATGGTAGAGTAATCCCTCCACGGCTAAGCAGAAAGACTTTTATTTTGCTACAACGCGCACGCAGGAAAGTTTAAAGGCGCAGTCATTCCCCTTCCTGCTTTTAATAAGGTCATCTGTGATAATTGTAGGCTTATACTAGTGATTACTGTGTGTGATACATGAAATGTGATATGAATGCTGTTTTTATATGTTATACTCTTACTTTCTCCCAAGCGCAAGACAAATTCTTCTGTGAAAATTGAAGCCAATAAAATTTGAGTTTGAGTTTGAGTTTGAGTTTGACACGTGCTCCTTGTCTACGTGTTTTAGACACACCCCTCGATAGCGACTCGCCTATGATGTCACGTGTTTTAGACACACCCCTCGATAGTGACTCGCCTATGATGTCTACGTGTTTTAGACACACCCCTCGATAGCGACTCGCCTATGATGTCTACGTGTTTTAGACACACCCCTCGATAGCGACTCGCCTATGATGTCACGTGTTTTAGACACACCCCTCGATAGCGACTCGCCTATGATGTCACGTGTTTTAGACACACCCCTCGATAGTGACTCGCCTATGATGTCTACGTGTTTTAGACACACCCCTCGATAGCGATTCGCCTATGATGTCACGTGTTTTAGACACACCCCTCGATAGTGACTCGCCTATGATGTCTACGTGTTTTAGACACACCCCTCGATAGCGACTCGCCTATGATGTCTACGTGTTTTAGACACACCCCTCGATAGTGACTCGCCTATGATGTCTACGTGTTTTAGACACACCCCTCGATAGTGACTCGCCTATGATGTCTACGTGTTTTAGACACACCCCTCGATAGTGACTCGCCTATGATGTCTACGTGTTTTAGACACACCCCTCGATAGCGACTCGCCTATGATGTCTACGTGTTTTAGACACACCCCTCGATAGCGACTCGCCTATGATGTCACATGAACAAGTTTGGCTCACTAACAGCTAGAGTATTCACACTTTACAACCCCTGCAAATCCGACGTAGTTATATCCGAACATCGTCTATTTGGCATACCATCTCACATCTGGCAAGGTGTTACATTGGCTATTGGTAAGACAATAGATCCACTTGGACACACACCAACACTAAACAGCCTCGAGGCTTTCTGTGCAGATCGAGTGGCACTTTTTGGAGGGAATCCATTTTTAAATGAAACCAATGCTTATCTGCTTAATTATTTGTTAACAACAACAACAACAACGATAACACCAACAACAACGACAACAACAACGACAACAACAATCAAGATGCAGTCGTGTTGATATTTGGTATGTGAACAAGTGGAAGAATAGTCTTATTTCTTGGAAGTGCTTTTTAGTGAACAAGAAACAATTAACAAGTGGCTCTATCCCACCCCCCCCCCCCCCCCCTTTCTCCGTCGCGATATATCCTTGAACGGCTGAAAACGACGTTAAACACCAAATAAAGAAAGAAAGAAAGAAAGAAATTTCTTGGAAAAGCCTACTGGGCAGATCTTAGATAGTGAGCAAAAGAACTGTTTTCGCGGGCAGGCCTTTGCCTTTAAAACCCGGAGGTTGCTCAGTTTTTATGGTCGATGCATGTCTAACATGTTTTCCTCAAAGGGTGCTGACAGGTTGGGTTTTCCGCTGTAAAAAGAAATATAAAAAGGCCAGAAGAAGAAAAGTCTACTGGCTCATATCTCGACTTTTTCCATTTGTCACCGTGACACTGACACCCCGCGACAGGTTTGTAGCTAGCACCACTCCTTTCGCCGAAACAAGGGGCTGGAGAATTGGAGAGGGGAGTAGGGGAGGGGTGGGGGGGAGGGGGGGTGCCACAAGACAAACTAATGCATCAGCTACAAAACGAAACATTTTCTCATTCATACATGTATACCAAGCCGCAAGAGCCACAGACAAATAATAACAGAACCGTTTGAAAGGTGCCTTCCTTCCCAAATCCACGAACGTGGACAGTTACTACAGATATGTCCAGATGGAAATATCATTATTCCCATGTCATCAGACAAATAAAATCCAACACAAATGTGTTCATACTTTCGCACGGGATAAGAGCATCTCTCCACTTGGAAACACATCAACAATCAACAGCAAGTCTACTTTATGAGCAGAGTGGCATTTTTCATCGAATCAATTTCGCAGTTTGACACCGGTGTCACTCTGCAGAATATAATAATATTTAGCAAAAAAAAAACAAAAAAAAAATTTAAATAAATAAAGTGTATATATAAATGAATAAAATCAATAAATAATTAAAGTGAAACGAAAAAAAGCTGTCGATCTTTGCTGTTTTTCAAAATGGAAGGAAGCTCTTGTCACATGTAAAAACTTTGGCAGAGCTGTGGTGATAGACATTTAGCGTGTTTCTAAATCATCTTCTCTATATATAATCCAAGAACAGATGGACTGCTGACGTTGTAAAGTTGAGACTAAAAACACACACGAAAGGTAGGTTATTGGAACGTTTATTGTATTGTATTGTATTGTATTGTATTGTATTGTATTGTATTGTATTGTTTCATTTAGGACAAAACAATATGCACGATTTGTTATTATTGTTTATTCATGTTCTCTACAGTTTCTACTACTCTGGACAATAATATGCAATAGTCAGTGTGTGGTGGTTGAGGGGTGTGTGCGGCACGCTCGTTTACACGGGAAGGACAGTACCTTTCACACCCTCGCACAATATGACAAAGCGGCTTGGACAGATAAAGTGGCAACACTCCACACACACAAATTCTCCCCCACTCTTCCCCACTCTCCCCCACTCTCCATAAAAATGTCTTCATCGCTGGGAAACGTACGGCCCTTTTAAAGTGCGTAGTTCCAATCTGATCCCGTGTTGATAAATGAGAGGTAAACGTATCCCTGAGTAGACAATCCAAGCCGCACACACAAAAAGAGAACAGAAAAAAGGGTTCAATTTAGCGCTGCAAATGCCAGACGAGCTCGCTCCTAACTGCCCAATCGCCACTCATCCGTGAAACAAGGATTTGCCGAGGGGACCGATTAAGTTCCAAAGAGGAATTCCAGACGCAGAACGAGAAACGGTGCGGTGAGCACGTGTTTTCATGCTCCCAGCCAGCCCCCGTGCGAACCGAAGAAGCGGAGAAGTTGCTTGTTGAGAAGTTGGAATGTCTGTCGTGATTTCCACAGACAGGCCTCTTGCTGCTTGCTGGATGAGTAAATGTGAAAGTCTTGTGGTTGTCGTCGTGTTGGACAAATGAGGGATGACGAAGGCTTGAGAGAGTGACAGTCCGTTCTTTACTTCATCTCACAAAGACAAGCTGTACGTTTTGATTAATTAAGAGAAAGAAAGAAAGAAAGAATAAAAGAAAAAAAGAAAGAAAACAAGCAAATATGCGAAAAAAGAAAGTTACAGTTAGAATGTCTGTGATGATTAGTGCAAACACTCTTTTAGGTTGAGTCTGTTGGTTGTCATGGTGCAGGACAAATTAGGGATGACGAAGGCTTGAGAGAGTGACAGTCCGTTCTTCACGTCATTTCATAGAGACAAGCTGTACGTTTTGATTAAAGAAAGAAAGAATAAAGGAAAGAAAGAAGGAAAGAAAGAAAGAAGAAAAGAAAGAAGAATTGAAAAGAAAGAAACAATAAACAACCAAACAAACCAGAAACAAAGAGGGGTCAAAAAAACGTACAGAAATAAGCGAAAAAAAGAAAGTCACAGTTATAATGTCTGTGATGATTAGTGCAAGCACTCTTTTAGGTTGAATCCTGTGGTTGTCATCGTGTTGGAGAAATGAGGGATGACGAAGGCCGGAGAGAGAGACAGTCTGTTCTTTACTTCATTTCACAGAGACAAGCTGTACGTTTTGATGACCGGCACGGTTGGCCTAGTGGTAAGGCGTCCGCCCCGTGATCGGGAGGTCGTGGGTTCGAACCACGGCCGGGTCATACCTAAGACTTTAAAATTGGCAATCTAGTGGCTGCTCCGCCTGGCGTCTGGCATTATGGGGTTAGTGCTAGGACTGGTTGGTCCGGTGTCAGAATAATGTGACTGGGTGAGACATGAAGCCTGTGCTGCGACTTCTGTCTTGTGTGTGGCGCACGTTATATGTCAAAGCAGCACCGCCCTGATATGGCCCTTCGTGGTCGGCTGGGCGTTAAGCAAACAAACAAAACAAACAAACGTTTTGATGGAATGATCCTGTCCTAAAAGAAATGAGACAGAAGATGAGAGAGAAAGGAAGAAAGACAAACCTGCAAAACGAAAGGACAGAAAGATGCCCCCTCCTCCCCTCCTTATAAAACAATAATAACTACAACAATAATCAAAATGATAAAAATACGAGACACGGTAACAACCGATACACAAACATCTGCACACATGCACGTTGAAAAGAATATTCCTTTTTTATATAGTGAATGTGAATGAGGAAAACAACGTGTATAAACCACTATCAGGAAAGATTTTAGTCGCGTTTACTCGTTCTCATGAACAAAATGCACACACAAAAGCACACACAAAAACAATAACAACAAATAACACAAACAACAACAACAACAACAACAACAACAACAACAACAACAACAACAACAACAACAACAACAACAACAACAACAAAAGGTTATGGAACGTTTAACTCTACATAATAGGGAGATTCAAAAGACAGCACGTTTCGTTTTGCAGCTCGTTTCGTTTGGTGAATGAGTCACCCCGCGAAACGGAACGTGTAACGAGACGGCATAGGCCGCAGACAAGATTTAGATGTATTCACGTTTCGTTTCGGAATGAAAGGCCGGGCATGGCAGGATATGATCCGCTGACTGGGCATGGCATAATTTCAACTCCACGAGTCAATAAAGGATTGACATACTCGCATTGCACGCACAAGAGCTTCACATTTTTCAATTCATGCACCTGATCACATACGAAGCCAGAATAAAAATTCGATGCGATGACCTACTTCTGCTTCGCCATTTGCTTTCTCACCATGAAGTTGGATAAATGTACCAGGATCAGCACCCTTCAAAATATTTCAGTTCACAACAGTTGTCTACCTCCAATGAACACATTCTCAGCGCTGAAAGACTGTGAAAGGGTTGATGAATCTAGCAATGCATAAAATGGCCAACAAATAAAACTGTTAGTGTGCAAAAATACTCACAAAAGTTGACGAAATATTGTTCGTTTTTTGGGGGTGGAAAACGTGACTGCGTTTTGACGTTCCACGTTCCGTTTCAGTTGACCTTCACCTTTCCAGCGAGAGACCCCCGAAATGATGACGTTTACCACAACTTCAAAACGAAACGTCCCGACGTTTCGTTTATTAAATCTCCCTACCGTATTAAAATCTTCGAGTTGGGAGCGTTAACAGTCTTTCTGTTTTAAAAGTCTTTTTGTTTCCTAAATGAATCTTCGGCGTGTTTGAATGTTGCCTCAAATTCGGAAGGTCACTCAGTGAAAACACAGTCAAGATGCTACACTGAATCGTAAAGGTCGCTTCAGTTCCAGTACCTGAGCGAAGTATAAAAACAGAGCACTTGCACGATTTTGTGGGTGGAAAGTGAACCGTATAAGAGGGCCACCATGCAATACCTTTGTCTGTCATAAACCCACTCTAAATCCTTCCTCTGCGGACAATTTCTTCTGCACTTTATTTCCTCGCGTAGGACCGTTTTGTCTGCAAAAAGGACGTGGAGTAAACCTCCCAAGGTACGATTGACTTACGAGACAGTGAGCGGCATTGGTGTCGCCACCCACTCCACAATCGTTTGATCAAACACTGCTTTGCCTCTTTTGTCTCGTTCCGCTGTCTGATCCGCTCCTACTTTTTTTTACTTCACAGCGTGAGTAAACAATTCATCTGGTTCCGGTCCTTCTTTTTCACTTACCCCCGATCGACCGTTTTAACCTTCTTTTCCTTGTTCGTGCACAAAGCTGTGCTTATGAATCTGTTTTATGTTAGCTGATGTCTTCCCATTATTTTCTCCCTCTTTTCATCTTCGTGCCCGAATTCCGGGAAACATCCAGCGCATGGCATAGCACATTAGCGATGTCAGCCATCTTGAACGAGAGAAATGGACAACAAAAGTCTACAAAAGAAGCGAGGAATGCAGCGACGCCATTTTGTGATGTTGACAGAGTGTCTCTTTGCTGTGTTTTACATGTGAGGGGTGAGGTAGAGGGTGACCGAGACTGCTGGAACAACGCCGAGAGACCGGAAGGGCGAAAGCATTATGGGTGATTGTCACGCTGCATGAAAACTTCTTCAGTTCCAAAGGGGAAGCTCTTTGGTTCAGGTTAAAGTCGCCATGACCAACAATGAACGTCAGACGGACAAAGAAACAGTAATCAAACAAAGACCTTAGCCTAAACGCGCACATGCTCAAGACGGAAGCATTAAAAACCCAACTAACAAATAAGCGAATAGAAAAATACAAACGGAAAACATGAAAATAAAGAAACAATTAAAAACAGAAGGAATGAAAAAAAGTTTAAAAAATACATAATAAAAATAAATTTAAAAAACAACTACAGCGCACACACACACACACACACACACACACACACACACACACACACACACACACACACACGAAAAGGACAAAAGAAGACAGTGGGATAGCAAAGCGAAGGACAGAAAAAAGACGGAGATAGAGAACACGTTGTTGACGCACATAATAAGCAAAGGCCAAACGAGAAAAAAGCCCAGCTAAATCAACCCAAAGAAAGAAAGGAAGAAAGAAAGAATGAAAGAAATAAAGAAAGAAAAAACAAAACAAACAAACAAAAAAACAAATATTCAAACAAACAAACGAACAATTAAAACAACAACAAAAGCAATGTATGAAGAAATCCCTTTCAGCTGTGCAATCCAAAACTTCGATAGTCATTACCAGTGAAAACTCCTTCTCATATTCCTCAAAGGTCATTAGTGTACAAATGAATCATCAACACAGACACCATCCAACGCAACCAAACTTCTTGTGTGGGAAAAGGAGAAACTTTACCCCGACTCAAGGCCACACACGCGCATGCGCATTATAAACCCATCTTCCTGTGGGAAGGGAGAGAACCGACCGCTACTTTGTTTTACATCGCCCCCCTTGTTTATTTACTTGCAGTTTCGTATTTCTTTTGAAAATGGTTGCTGTTGGGAAATGAAAACGATGGGATGTTCGCCTCCCGGCAAGCTAATATTGTGGGGTGTGTCACCTTAGATCCCCGCTAGCGCTGTGGTAGACGCCCCACTGCTTTGTAGTAATGAAAAAGACTTACATATACTGCAAGGCTGTCACATTAGGATACTCTGATAAGAAAACCCCGTTCCAGCCTCCTAATTTAGAAGAAGGGAAAGGTTATTTTTTTAATTTAAAAGGCTTGTGTTATTTCCGTTGTGAATGTCACGTTTGCAAAGGAAATAAACATTAAAAAAAAAATTAAAATCAAGAGTTTTCAGAGAGTGTTGTTAACCCGTGATTTGTAAAGATATAAGCACTTTTTACAAATTACGTCGAACCTAAAACCGCGATTTGTAAACAAAATGTAAAAATATCGCATTCCAAAGTAATACATGCATTTTATTTATAATCAATATTTGTTGTTTAGAGCCTCTATGCTGGGTGGTGGTGGGGGTGGTGGTGGGGGTGGGGGTGGGGCGGTGGAAGGTGGTTTGGGCCGGATAGGTACAATATTACGAATGTTAGCATAACAAAGAAAGACAATTTTTTTTCTAGTAGATCTCTTGACTTTGGGGTAGCGCGACTCTGTTGCTGCTAGCTTTTCACTGGGAGGAAGCGATCCGAATTTCCCAGCGATGGAAAAATAAAGTAATGAACAAACAAAAAATCTAATAGATCCCTTGACTTTGGGGTAGCGCGACTCTGTTGCTGCTAGCTTTCCACTGGGAGGAAGCGACCCGAATTTCCCAGCGATGGGACAATAAAGTAATGAACAAACAACAAATCTAATAGATCCCTTGACTTTGGGGTAGCGCGACTCGGTTGCTGCTAGCTTTCCACTGGGAGGAAGCGACCCGAATTTCCCAGCAATGGAAAAATAAAGTAATGAAAAAAACAAAAACAAAAACTAATAGCTCCCTTGACTTTGGGGTAGCTCGACTCTGTTGCTGCTAGCTTTCCACTGGGAGGAAGAATTTCCCAGCGATGAGACAATAAAGTAATGATTTTTTTAAAATAAAATCTAATAGATCCCTTGACTTTGGAGATGACAAGAGAATATCGGGCGCATTTACGTGATTTGTAAAACGTTTTACAAATCGCGGGGTTACATTTGTACAAATCACGGGTTAACAAGTGTTCCTATATTTTCTACCAGGTAAAAGGTGCCGATGTTATTTGGCGTTTAAATACCAGAACCACATAATGTACATCCCTTGTTGATCATGCAACATGACTGTGGTGTTAAATTGTTGTTTTTGATGTTGTGGTTCTTGTTGTCATGGTTGTTGTTTTGTAAACACAAGTGTAAAACAGTGCCTTGTGATGAACATGAACCGTTTAGGAAGACTGCTTGTGTCGTTTCTGACAGATAGGATGTAACAAATGACACAGATGAGCTATTTTGCAGGTTACTAGATAATTTGTCTAACACAAATAGTGTGATCAATAAGTCAAATGCTTTCTTGATATCTAGGAATACCGCTCCAGCCATATCACGATTGTTTATTGCTTTTAGCCAAGTGTCACAGAGTCGAGTAAGGGCAGTATGACAAGAATGTGTTGGACGAAAACCTGATTGATACGGATGAAAAATATCGTTTTCTTCAACATATTTAAGGAGATGGGTGTGGATATGCTTTTCCAGTGGTTTACACAGTATAGAGAGAATAGATACCGGTCTGTAATTGACAAGGCTAGAGGTTTCTTCTGACTTTGGTATTGAAATAACTTTAGCAGATTTAAGCACTGATAGGAAGACATTCTTCCGGCCTGATAGAGTGATTGTATACATGGGTTAAACTGTTCACAATATACGGAAGTGACATTTTTACAATTTGTAAATTAAGGTTGTTTGTGTCCATTGTCGTGTGGTTATTTAGTTAAGAAATTAGTGCGCCAACCTCAACGACCGTGATTACAGGTATATCAAACGAGTCAGAAGGCAAAAGGTCTTCTTTACAAAATTGACTGAGTACATCAGGCACCTTATAGTCAATCTGATCAGAACTGGCAGAGGAATCGAGAAGATTGTCGGTCATGGACAGACACTAATTATATTACAATCACCAGCAGTAATATTAGGATTAATAAAGTCAAGGAAAAGTTGGGGATTTCCTTCCCTTTTTTCGTACCAACAAAAGTAACCTGATTTAGCTCAAGTGTCGACCAGGAAGCTCGAGTTCTATACATGACGTGCAGCTTATTCTGAAGCCCGCTTCACCCTATATTCACAATGGGCCTTCCTTCCCCATTGCACAGAGCATGCTCATTGATCCGCTGATCCTGTTTCCTCACACATGTACTTGTATGTTGGCATTTGTGCAGGTAATGTTCATTTGTTACATGAAGTTAGCTTGCAGGAAGGACAGTTGTTTGTGCCGCTTTTCCTTTGGGAGTATCCCGTTGCGCGTAATACACGATTTGTACAATCGGGTGAGCTTGGGATTTTACCCGGCAGTGTCAGACCCATCCTGAACTCAGGTAAAATGAGTTACTTCCCTTCGGGTCTCATTTATCCCTGACAGGATGCCTTTGCCTTTGAGTTGTGACAACGTGGAGTGTTAACGCCTGTACAGACTAAGACTTTTTACAGAGCAGCTAAGTGTTTTCTAACTTTACACGGTTCAGCGTGTTCTTATTATTTCATAAACTTTAACTGGCTTTTGTCAGATATTTTTGTTTTTCGACTTGGTCGTAAAAACACTTTTGGCTTCACGAGAAGAGGGAGGTGAAGAGTTAGTGTCCATTCATACATCCCTGTCCTTTCTCGACCTGTTCCCAGTCTGCAGACAGTACCAGTGGATGAACCCTTGCCCTACGTCCTTTCTTGACCGGTTATTTATTTATTCTGAAAGTTAAAGTGGATGTGTCCATGCGAACCTCCCTGTCATAATATGTGGACCTGTTCTCTCTCTGCAGACAGTACCAGTGGATGTGTCCATGCAGACATCTCTGTCCCACCTGGATCTGTCCCACAACAACATCCCCTCCCTGGACCCTGACGTCAGACAAACCCTGGACAACCTGGCAGCAAACCACACCGTCACACTGCGCTTGCGCGGTAACCCCTTGACCTGTACGTGCCAGTCGCTGGACATGGTCCGTTGGCTGGCCACCACCGTCGTCAGGCTGGACGGCGACAACCACAACCTGGCCTACGACGACGACTACGACGACAACGGCCGCGGGGCCCGGTAGCTCAGTTGGTAGAGCACTGGACTTGTGATCGAAAGGTCGCAGGTTCGAATTCGGGCCGGGACGGACACGGGTCAACTTTATGTGCAGGCCCAGAGACGGAAGCCATGTCCCACCCCCGTGTCATCACAATAGCACGTAAAAGACCTTGGTCATTCTGCCATAAGTGCAGGTGGCTGAATACACCTAAACACGCAGACACCTGGGTAGCGCGACTCCGTTGCTGCTAGATTTCCACTGGGAGGAAGCGACCCGAATTTCCCAGCGATGGCACAACAAAGTAATGAAAAGAAAAATATGAAAAAAAAAAAAATGACTACCCCTGTGTCCTTGAGGACGGCGTGATGGGCAGCACGGGATCCGTGATTGCGCAGTGGGAGGCTCACTGGCGGCGCTGCGTGGGGCTGGCTTTCCTGACGGTGTCCGCGGTGGCGCTGCTGGTACAGGTGCTAGGCCTGCTGCTGACGTACCTGCTGTGGAGCGTACGTGCGTCACGCCTGGCGAGTGCTGCGTCACCTGCGACTGCCGCGCCGCCACGACTTTGAGAAGGACGCCGTGTTTGTGCACGCTGACGATGATCTGGAGCTGGCCTTCAAGATAAAGAAAGCTGTGCTGGCTGTCAGACCGGGACTGCGGCTGTCGCTACTGACCGATGACATCATGCCTGGCTCCTTCCTGGCTGAGGGAATCGCCGAGTCTGTGGAGCGTAGCTGGAAGGTTGGTGTCCGTTGCCATCATTGTCCCGGCTCTATCCACTGTGATTTTGCTTTTCAATTAATAGATTGTGACTTGTTTGTGACTTGCCGAGGATTAGGCTGTTTGTGTGAAAGCGTGTGCGTGTGTGTGTGTGTGTGTGTGTGTGTGTGTGTGTGTGTGTGTGTGTGTGTGTGTGTGTGTGTGTGCTAATAAGGATTCCATTGTTGATAAGTGCACTAAGTGAATCATGCCCTCATGTTGATAACTTTGCCCTGTCTCTGTTGATGTGTGTTCAGGTGGTACTGCTGGTGACGCAGACCTTCCTTCAGGACGACTGGTTGGGGTTCTCGGTGCTGCAGGCTCAGGGCAGCATCAGCGACACCTTGCTGGACCGCGTGCTGGTGCTGATGGTGGGACCGCTGCAGCCCTGGGCAGCCAGGGAGCCCAGCCACCTGTCCATGAGGACATTGCTGCGTATGATCCCCGAGAGCTGTGTGTACCACGTGCCTGGGGCTGTCACCTCTCGATACAACATCTGGGCCACTCTCGGAGAGCGTATTGCCAGTGACCCAATTTGATCCAGTGTTCGTCTGAAGTTCTTGTTTTTACACCCCCGGTATAGGGGTGTGTATAGGTTTCACTCGATGTGTTTGTGTGTTTGTGGCGGTGTTTGTGTTCGCAAGTAGATCTCAAGAATGAACGGACCGATCGTCACCAAACTTGGTGAACAGGTTCTATACATTCCTGAGACGGTCCTTACAAAAATTGGGACCAGTCAAACACACGGTTAGGGAGTTATTGGTGGATTAAAATTATACAACGACTTATAGACGGACACCCCCGTTGGTCAAAGGGAAATAACCATTCTCACTGCCACCAACTGAGAAGGTTATTTCCCTTGACGGGGGTGTTTTTCCTATCAGAGGAATTTCTTGTTGTTATAGGGAAAAGCTGCATTCAGGAAGCTTGGTGCTAAATGTGCCTGTTCTAGCCTGTTGGATAGTTAGACCGGCCGAAGAGCAGGGATAGTTTGGACTCGTGTTTTGTCCAATGGTCCGTTTAAAAAAAAAATTGTTGTTTTTGTTTTGTTTACTTCTGAAGATATTGACTCATAGTCCGTCCGTCCGTCTATAAACAAAAGACTTAGACGTTGAGCATTTTTTCCAGATGTTTTCAACTTTACATGCTTTCTCTTCGGACATGGTCAAAGTTCAAGGTCACAGTGGTGTGTGAGGGGGAGAAACATTCTCTCTTTGA
>NC_090261.1:68176023-68181438 GCF_037325665.1 Littorina saxatilis
AGAGAAGGGAGGAATGTTCACACGGGTAGTAGACACCTCTGTCATTTTCTGCTTCTCCCTTCCCCCTCTGGCACCAATCTTTTTTGGGGGGTGGATGAGGGCGGTGGGTGCTGTCAGTTTCAGGGTGGTGGTTGTCGTGGTGGCGATGATGATGATGATGGTGGTGGTGGTGGAGGTGGTGGTTTTGGTTGATGTCGTTGCAGGATGTGTTGTCATCATTGTCTCTACTGGTAAGTTTAACCAAGATCCGTGTTCATCTCACGGCAACAACAAGAAGTCGCGTAAGGCGAAAATACAATATTTAGTCAAGTAGCTGTCGAACTCACAGAATGAAACTGAACGCAATGCCATTTTTCAGCAAGACCGTATACTCGTAGCATCGTCAGTCCACCGCTCATGGCAAAGGCAGTGAAATTGACAAGAAGAGCGGGGTAGTAGTTGCGCTAAGAAGGATAGCACGCTTTTCTGTACCTCTCTTTGTTTTAACTTTCTGAGCGTGTTTTTAATCCAAACATATCATATCTATATGTTTTTGGAATCAAGAACCGACAAGGAATAAGATGAAAGTGTTTTTAAATTGATTTCGACAATTTAATTTTGATAATAATTTTTATATATTTAATTTTCAGAGCTTGTTTTTAATCCGAATATAACATATTTATATGTTTTTGGAATCAGCAAATGATGGAGAATAAGATAAACGTAAATTTGGATCGTTTTATAAATTTTTATTTTTTTTTACAATTTTCAGATTTTTAATGACCAAAGTCATTAATTAATTTTTAAGCCACCAAGCTGAAATGCAATACCGAAGTCCGGGCTTCGTCGAAGATTACTTGACCAAAATTTCAACCAATTTGGTTGAAAAATGAGGGCGTGACAGTGCCGCCTCAACTTTCACGAAAAGCCGGATATGACGTCATCAAAGACATTTATCAAAAAAATGAAAAAAACGTTCGGGGATTTCATACCCAGGAACTCTCATGTCAAATTTCATAAAGATCGGTCCAGTAGTTTAGTCTGAATCGCTCTACACACACACACACAGACAGACAGACACACACACACACACACACACACACACACACGCACGCACATACACCACGACCCTCGTCTCGATTCCCCCTCGATGTTAAAATATTTAGTCAAAACTTGACTAAATATAAAAAGCACGTGAAATAAATTATCAAAAATAAACGTAAACAAAGTAAATGAATGATGAGATAAATCGATAAATAATGACAGTAATACACACAGCAATTAGAACCCATGAAAGAAGCGTCTAACAGTGCCTGAAGCTGAAATGAGGTATACTACAGGTGTCTTTGATTTGCTGCAAACCTATTTTCATCTCGCCGGCATCTTGCATGCGAGATTCATCGACGATTTTGATATAAGTTTATTATTTGTATCTTAAGTGTTGGTCTGTGATTTCGATTTTTAAGTATTTTAAAATAGCGACTAAAACCGAAACCGACTGTGCATTTTGTAATAATCAATATCTGCGAAGGGATCAGAGGATGTGCTTGAATGACAGTTGTACGTGTCCATGATGGCGTCATCGGCGAGGGTCCATTACGTCCTTCTTCTTGTTGTCGTCATAGTTACCGTCGTTATCTTTCGTCATGTCAATTTGGTCTAACTAGGACAGGGGAAAAGTTGCACAAAGAAAGACAGAAAGAAAGACAGAAGAAAAGACAGAAAGAAGGAAAGTAAGAAAGAAAGACAGAAAGAAGGAAAGAAAGTAAGAAAGAAAAGAAAACGAGCAAATTTGACATTTGATTTGAGAAGAGGAAGATTAAAATGTGTCTTTTGAGCATGAGTGTGTGTGTTTTATGTTTTGCGCGCGTGCGCGTCTGTGTGTGTGTGTGTGTGGGTGTATTTTGTGTTTTGCGCGCGCGCGCGTCCGTGTGTGTGTGTGTGTGTCGGTGTGTTTTGTGTTTTGCGCGCGTGCGCGTCCGTGTGTGTGTGTGTGTGTGTTTGTGTGTGTGTGTTTTGTGTTTTGCGCGCGCGTGCGTCCGTGTGTGTGTAACTATGTGTGTGTGTGTGTAAGTGTGTGTGTGTGTGTGTGTGTGTTGGTGAGTGTGTGGGTGCGTGTGTGTGTATTTGCGTTCGTGTCCGTGCGTTCGTGCGTGCGTGCGCGCGTGTGTTGTGTTCTTGGCTGCGTGAGTGTTTTCATGCTTGATTGCCATTGCGTGTGTTTCGACGCGTGCGCGCGCACGTGCATTACATCCGCCCATGCGTGAAAATGCTTCTTGATTCTGTCACCAGGTGTCGCACCCGCATGGCAACGTGATGACGTAACCCTGAATCCGCGCACGACCTCTGACCTTTCACCCAGGCTCTTGCTGCTAGAAATACAAAACACACGCAGCGACGTAAGAACAGACGCAGTGACTGGGGTGGAAGAATAAGGTGGGGGTGGGGGTGGGGATGAAGGAGGGAAGGCTTTGAGTGTTGTGTTGTTGGAAGAATGAAAGAAGGAATGAGGAACAGCCGAGCACTTCCAGTTTCCCACGAACAATAATCTGAGCCGTGTTTTCATTGCTCCAACATCCATCCATCTCAGAAGACTGCGTAGAAGACTTCTATTTCCTCTTCTTTTTTTTTATTTCTTTTTTTATTGGTTGAAGTGTTTATGAGAAGCTAGTCGACATGGTTTATTTTACACGACATCAACAAAATGAATTAACTTTTAAAAACAAAAAGGTAGATAGATAAGTAGATTAATAGATAGATAGATAAAATTATAGATAGATGGATAGATGGATGGATAGATAGATAGATAGATAGATAGATAGATAGATAGATAGATAGATAGATAGATAGATAGACAGACTTCATGTTAGGGTTAGGGTTAGTACAACTGATATGTGATTCTCCGAGAAATTAAAATAACAAACATAAAATAAAGTTTAAACAAAACTTCCCACTCCTACAACTGATACTTAAAAAAAGAAACGAAATAAGCAAAACCATGTAGACAGCATTCAACGTAAATAGATCAAACAACAAAACCATGTAGACAGCATTCAACGTAAATAGATCAAACAACAAAACCATGTAGACAGCATTCAACGTAAATAGATCAAACAACAAAGCATGTAGACAGCATTCAACGTAAATAGATCAAACAACAAAACCATGTAGACAGCATTCAACGTAAATAGATCAAACAACAAAACCATGTAGACAGCATTCAACGTAAATAGATCAAACAACAAAGAAAGAAAAAAAAACAAGAGGCGAAGCCTTCAAGGCTCACGTAAGAAATAGACAAACAGTAACACAAACTCAATCACTCCATCACACACACACACACACACACACACACACACACACACACACACACACACACACACACACACACACACACACACACACACACACACACACACACACACACACACAGTAAGCATCAGGTGAAACTGTGCAAGAAAGCGAGACCCTGGATCTGCCAAGTAGTCTCGGCCCGCTCACAATAACAACAAGAAAAATGTTCATTCAAAATTAACAGCGTCGATGCAATGTCCACCAAAGATTTATTTTGGGAAGTGTTAAAGGTTAGGCTCAAAAGTTAATGAATTGCATGTTGTGCTGGATATATAAATTGTTTATTTCAGTCAATGCTTGATTCATAAGTACATTTTTCAGCATGGTGCATCTACAGGAGGGTGCTCCAACAATGATGCATAGTGCCAACATTTAGCGCAAACTTTTCACAACAGTGCATTATTACCACAAAGCGCATACAGCGATTACATAGTAGCAAGTTGTACTAAACATTTGAACAAAATGCATTTTGTTCAAATGTTAACAGCACAGCACCAAGTTTTGCATAAGTGCACAACAGCACTGACCATTTCACAAAAGTGCATAACAGCTGTGACAATTTTACAAAAGTGCATTGACCATTTCAGGCAGATGGCTAACATGCAGATTTCGCTTTTGTCTGTCTTTCTTTGAAAAGTAGGCATGTTCAAGATCGATGAAGTCATGAGCAATTGGGTTAGATGACAGAAAAGATTCAAAAACGTCAGATTCAGTTAGATGACAGAAAAGATTCAAAAACGTCAGATTCAGTGTTTTGGGCACTGTTGAACAGGAACATTCTCTCCTGTTCAACAAATGTGGGTTCAATTCAAAAGCAACATTGTCACAGATAGGCTAGTGTTACATTTCTGTAAAGTTTCAAAAACATCTTCCATGTTTTGGTTACTGTTGAACAGAGGCATATTTTCCTGTTCAAAAAAGTCTGACACAAATTGTCGTAGTTGTGGGTTAAGGTTCGATCTATACTGTCCTTCAAACGAGTCGTAGAACCGTCATTGTCAAAGATAGTGTTACATTTCTGTTTTACATTCAAACGAGTCGTAGAAGTAGTAGTACATTTGCGTTTGGTTGTTTTTTCTTTTAGATTCCTGTCACTCATACTAGCAGTATTGATTGAGGTACATAAATCTGTTGATGTACAGGGATGACTTGTTTGTAATGAATCCTTGTTTCCTCCACATTGAGTTTGCATTGCAGTTGGACAGAAATGAACAGGTGTTAATTGATAAACACATTGATAATGGCTTTTGAGAAAATCAATCAATTCTGCAAAGGAATTAACTTGATGACATCAAAACTGCAGCGCCATTTGAAGAATGGTTACCATTTCTGTTTCTTTGATGGGAATCAAACAAATAAAAACATTGACTATCCAAGTTACCATGAATGGCAATAGTTGACTCCTGAAAAGTAGCAAGGATATAATTTGAGACGATAAACGCCTGATGCAATCCCTCCTCAAGGTCAGTCAACTCAAAACCTTCATCATTCGCAACATCAGTAGGCAACACAGCGGGATTCGTATGTCCAGAAATCATGTCGAAAAAATATTACATTTCAAAAGCATGTCCAACCACAGTTGTTGGCAAGTGTTCGTGTCCGAAGTAGCCTTCAGTGTGTGTATATGTATTCATGTGACAGAGAACGTGACCTCATTGTTCAATCCTCTCTCTCTCTTCTTTCTCATTCGAACGCACACACGCAAGAACGTAGCCTACGCACGCATGCACGCGCACGCACACACACACACACACACACACCCCGCTGACGCACACGGCAAACCACGCACACACACACACTGACTGTCGGCAAGCATCTCTTTTTGTTTTCTTTATCTTTGTTTATTGTGTTTTCGATATTTGTGTTTATTTTTTGCTTGACTTATCTGTTTTATTTTAATGTTTGCTATCCACATCGTGTGATAAATGTTTCTTCTCAGTCTCCGAGTCAGTTTAGTTTCTGCACGCCGCTTTGGTACTCCTTGTTTTTCTAACTGGTGTATTGTGCGCGACTGATTTGCGGATTTATTTTTATTCATTTCATATGCAGTTGAAGTGTTGTGGGTGTTATTGTCTGTATATA
>NC_090261.1:68181638-68199138 GCF_037325665.1 Littorina saxatilis
AAAGTAAGAGTGAAAACATGTGAAACGCGTATACACTCCAATCCCGCCTAATTCGCATCTCCGTCTCAAGTAATGTTTATTTCCAATCAGACAGTGTTCACCATTACACAGATCAACAGCGACTATTGGCAAAATACAAGAAGATCTGGGTTTGGTCCATGTTGTTAATGGTTTAAGACCTTTCCTTCACTATCTTGTTCATCAATCAACAAATCAGGCGCCGCTTGCACCCTTGAAGACACGAAGAGTTAAGTCCCTTTAATCCTCCACGTCTGTGGTTAGTGCTCCTGTACTCGGATGTGACGTCATTGCTGCTTTGACCTGACGTTTCAAATACCACGATTTCAACTCTCAATGTTGAGAAATCCTACACGCTTTGTAAATCTTTGTGTAAGCGATTTTATACAGTATTCAGAGATGGAGGAAAAGCGCTGTTAATCCTAAGATTTACACAATTAAAACACGATCGCGATAAAGATAAACAGCAAAACGCCATGAAATGTCCACAACCCTACAGACCCTTACTTACACAATAAATGAGTGAGCCCGACTGAAAATGGGAGGAAACGGGGTGGGGGAATATTGAAAGAGAAAGAGACGAAGAAAAAAATCTGTCAATAAGTTTGAGCTGACACTTGATTTAATCCTACTGAGCCGGACAGGGTTGTGGTTTCCACGACTACTGGCAGCATTGAAAGCGTGGTGAACACTCCCCCAAAACTTGTATTCCAATCGCCGAAATCTATCAGTGGGCCCCCCTCCCAGAGCCAGCGTTAGTGAAAGGAAAGGAAACCAAGGTATTCGTCAATGGGACCCTCGCCTCTTGAAATGTTTTAAATCACACAGAGACCGGTGACATGCAAATAAGACGTTAAGCAGGAAACGTCATTTGAATGCCGCCCCCCCTCGATATCCTGTCCTGATGAAAAGGGCCCAGTGTTGGAAAACCTCTTACACAACCCATACAGTTTCAACGGGGTTATAAGATACTAACCCCCGGAGGAAAAAGATGATTGCTGGGTTTAGATTTGTCAATGGGGTTGTTTCAGTCTATGCATGATTGGTCGTACACTGGGAGTGTCTGCCTTACACTGGAAACAAATAACCCAGAAGAGTGATGTAACGTAATAGATTTCTTTACATTGTTTTATTTAACGCAGGTGCTTTCAGCTTCGTGTACAAACACACACGTGCGCACACTCACAAAACAAGCATGCAGACACGCACGCACACACACGAATAATAAGAATAAGAATAAGAATAAGAATACTTTATTATCTCATAGAGAAATTCAGGCGTGGTACATAACAATAATACAAACAGGATATTGTTTTACATAAGACATATAGAATGAACGCCAAAAAGCACACACACAACTGCACGCACGCATACAAGCGCACACATACATATACACATGCACACACACAAACACACACACACACACACATACATACACACACACACACACACACACACACACACACACACACTCACACACACACACACACACTAAACACACCTACTTCAAGGAAAAAAAGTAATATAAATATCAATAGTTTCACAATCGCGAACATAAACTAGTTTAGTAGTGCTAATGGCAATTCATATGAAATTTACAGGATGAGAGAGTCGATGATAATCAGACATCTAACTGTTGGGAATTCCAAGGCAAATACACCGAAATCGAGACAACAGTTTGCAAAAAAGGCGTCTCAGTGTATGTTCGCCTGTTAGCCTTAGAATGTCGTGAGCATAGCAAACTTCCGTAACAAAATACAAGTCGCGTAAGGCGAAATTACTACATTTAGTCAAGCTGTGGAACTCACAGAATGAAACTGAACGGACTACATTTTTTCACAATGACCGTAGTCCGTAGAAGGCAGTGAAATCGACGAGCCTGTTTAGCGCGATAGTGGTTGCGCTGTGCTGCGCAGCACGCTTTTCTGTACCTCTCTTCGTTTTAACATCTGAGCGTGTTTTTAATCCAAACATATCATATCTATATGTTTTTGGAATCAGGAACCAACAAGGAATAAGATAAATTTGTTTTTAAATCGATTTCGGAAATTTTATTTTAATCATATTTTTTATATTTTTAATTTTCAGAGCTTGTTTTTAATCCGAATATAATATATTTTTATATTTTTGGAATCAGAAAATGATGAATAATAAGATGAACGTAATTTTGGATTGTTTTATACAAAATAATTTTAATTACAATTTTCAGATTTTTAATGATCAAAGTCATAAATCAATTTTTAAGCCTCCAAGCTGAAATGCAATACCAAAGTCTGGCCTTCGTCGAAGATTGCTTGGCCAAAATTTCAATCAATTTAATTGAAAAATGAGTGTGTGCCAGTGCCGCCTCAATTTTTACAAGAAGCCGGATATGACGTCATCAAAGACATTTATCCAAAACTGAAATGAAAAAAACATTCGGGGATATCATACACAGGAACTCTTCTGTAAAATTTCATAAAGATCAGTCCAGTAGTTTGCTCTGAATCGCTCTACACACACACACACGCACAGACACACACACACACAGACATACATACACCACGACCCTCGTCTCGATTCCCCCTCTATGTTAAAACATTTAATCAAAACTTGACTAAATGTAAAAATGGAGTAAACTGTACTAGAACATATTCAATGTCAAAAACGAGAAGCTGACAATGGAAATACTGATCGAACTACATCTTTGAACACGAAAATATTTTCTGTTGTACAAGATTATGTTATGTCAACTGATCGCTTCAGCTGATATTATATTAACTGTGACTGCAATTGATGTAGCAAACCATTCTCTCTCTCTCTCTCTCTCTCTCTCTCTCTCTCTCTCTCTCTCTCTCTCTCTCTCTCTCTCTCTCTCTCTCTCTCTCTCTCTCTCTCTCTCTCTCTCTCTCTCTCTCTCTCTCTCTCTCTGTCTCTCTCTCTCTCTCTCTCTGTCTCTCTCTGTCTGTCTGTCTGTCTGTCTGTCTCTCTCTCTCCCTCGCTCTCTCTCTCTCTCTCTCTCTCTATCTCTCTCTCTGTCTCTCTCTCTCTCTCTCCACTTTATTTGTATAAAATATAATGAAATATTATGAACTAGATGATTACCCGCTTCGCCGGGTACCGGGCTTCGCCGGGAAGAAGTAGAGCCGAATACCAGGCTGCGCTTGGGACCCGGCTTTGCCGGGCGCACGAAGTAAAGGAGATAAACGCGCAAAACACTGGAGACCTTCTAAAAATAGTAACATGCAGTGACCTTCTAAAAATAGTAACGTAGTAACGGGAATATGGATTGACGCCACACGGAGGAAGGGAGATAATCGCGGCTGAAAACACTGGAGAAGATAAGGAAGAGTTACTGGTAGTGGATCCCGACAACAAAAAAAACAAAAAACAAAAAAATCAGTTCAGCGCGCACAGCGCTGCGCGCTGGGAGCACGTGTTGAAATATCTCATCGATGAGGTTGTGTCCGGGGTGTAGCTGAATACGGTGTCCAAATTTGAAAAAGATCCACCGAGAACTTTGGCCGTGCATCGCGAACAGACAAGCACATACATTCTTATCTTAGTTGTTATGTATTCATTGTTAGCAAACATCGGCATTATTCATGTTTTACTTTAAACGCAATCATTGTTATTTATAGATCACAGGCACTTGATGTAAGTAGGTCACACACGTGTAAATGTTGTGCCCAGTCCTTGTTTTTGTTTCTGTTATTATTTTAGTTAGCAGGTCTAGTTGAGCACGTATTAAGTATCATGTACCCACTACTAGTCATTGTGCATTTTAGTTAATGGACTGATGATGTCATTTGTATGGAGTCGACGCACGTGCGAGGATATGTATGTGTGGGAGGGTGGGGGGGCGGGAGATGGAAGCTTGCTGTATGTTATGTAATGTATATATTGTGTGTGATACGTGGAAATGTGATACTATTTATTTGCATGTATGATACAGGTACAAATGTGATAATTGTAGGCTTATACTAGTGATTACTGTGTGTGATACATGAAATGTGATATGAATGCTGTTTTTATATGTTATACTCTTACTTTCTCCCAAGCGCAAGACAAATTCTTCTATGAAAATTGAAGCCAATAAAATTTGAGTTGAGTTGAGTTGAGACAGACAGACAGACAGACACTAGTCGTATATATATATAGAAGATAAGTGTTGAAGTTATCACTTGTTCGCCATGTTTTGTGATCGGAATGCCTGTAATGATTATTATTTTTAGAACGTGTCCATAAGCAGTCTGCTTGTTAACGTTCTTAATGTTGTTATTGTTTGAAACGTGTATCATGCAAATAAAATGAATAAAAACACGCTTAAACCAAGCTGACAATCACGTGACATTCACAAGTTTTGACACGACGCTGCAACATTGATACCATTTCCCTGATATTTGCATTTTAGTGCAAAATAACAAATATGGCGTCAGATTATCGCAGCATAATGTTGACTGTTTAGGCGTTGCCGCTACTCGATCGACATGAAACCGATGAGACGGCATGCAAAACAAACAAGATTTGGAAAACAACCAGCCCGAAGAAAAGCACCGGTACAGAGAGAGTAGCCTACACGTGTCATAATACGCAAACCGAACAGGTTTAGCGGTGAAGATGTTATTGCATCACGTTTTGGGGTCAATTCAACTCTGACAGTTTATGACAAACTGAACGGACGCTTATGTTTTTATCTTATTTTTGCTTTTGCTCTTGTGTTTCTCATACGTGCCAATCCAAGAAAACTAAATCGGCTGTTGGATTTAAAAGAAATTCAAAATGTCGTTTCGTTATGCGCACACTGACACATGTACGCTCGTATGCACATGACATAGTGCGCACACAGACACAGACAATTTCTCTCTCTCTCTCTCTCTCTCTCTCTCTCTCTCTCTCTCTCTCTCTCTCTCTCTCTCTCTCTCTCTCTCTCTCTCTCTCTCTCTCTCTCTCTCTCTCTCTCTCTCTCTCTCTCTCTCTCTCTCTCTCTCTAGATTGTAAGAAAAGGCGTAGCCTTAAATCTAAATCCTTGTAAAATAAAGTTCAATTCAATTCAATTCAATTCTCTCTCTCTCTCTCTCTCTCTCTCTCTCTCTGTCTCTCTGTCTGTCTGTCTCTCTCTCTCTCCCACCCCCACCCCAACCTCCTCCGTGTGAATTTATGACTAATCAGCTCAAAACACTTTGGGAGAAAGATATAATTGAAGGCTTTTTATAACCGTGCCAAGACACCGATTTATAAGTGATACAAATCGCGTGAAGCAAATCTCTAATTCCGAATACATTTAAGTGCACGTCGATCTTTAAATTCAAAATCACACATGAATTCAAAGTTCAACAGGGATTTTTTTTCTTCTTCTTGAGATTGAATCAATTGTATTTCAAGCAGGTCCTTTAGGATGATAGGAAAAGTGGGCCACAGATTGAAGTCAGACTTAAAGATAGCAAAGTGCGCATTGACATCTTAACACCCACACACAAAAATGAAAATGAGATGTCACGTCTTCGGTGGCTTTAGATGCCACCCAGAGACAAGTATGGATAATCCTCTTCACTCATAACACAAACAATTCCAAAGCCTGTATCTTAAAGAGCATACTTGTAAAGTTATGATGTTGCGCTATATAAATGCTCATTTATTATTATTATTATTATTATTATTACTCCGCTCGGTTCAGTTCACTGTTGAGTTTTGAGGATCGAAACCCAGGGCTGTGGTGCAAGAAGCGAAACTGGGTGCTACCCAAATGTGTGGTACGCAGCCGCGTGTTCGGATTGGTTGAAATTGAGATTTGCAGTGATTTCAACCAATCAGACCCCGCAGTTTGTTCCTACTCAGTTGGGTTGCACCCAGTTCCGCTTCATGCCCCTCAGCCCTTGTTTCCATAGAACATTATGATGGAGTGCAGGCAGTGATTATGTCAGTGTCAGTGCAGAGTATATCCGACTGCAGGCAGTTTAAAGGCTGACATAGTCCTATTCAATTAGTTTAATTACTTCCAGGGCTTTTCCCATCGTTGCGGGGATGTATAAATTAAGCTTCCTGCAAAGTTTTAGGTTTGAAGTCCTTACCAATTACGAGAAATAATTAATTCTTTATTGCATTGTTTAGCAACAGTTCTCCAGGACTTGGGCTATTTTTAGACCGTTGACGTCACTTCGTGACGTTTCGTAAACCAAAGATGGCGTTTGAGACTGTTCTGTTTACATTCGACACTATCAACACCACTTTGCAATACTGAAATATTTTTTTCTGTGTTCGAAAGCTACAGCCAATCGTTATTATATCCCCTTAGGTACAGTTTTATAACATTATTGGCACATGTAAACAATATGAATTAATTGATGAACGCTACGAATATGGCAGCCTTTAATAAAGGCCCACTCCGCCTCGTGAAAACAGTTCTCCTCACTGGCTCAACCCTCGTCAGGATGTTACATGGGATAAGACCATTCCGCCTCTCACTTTGTCACATACCTGTTACATGGGATAAGACCATCCCCTCACTTTGTCACATACCTGTTACATGGGATAAGACCATCCCCTCACATTGTCACATACCTGTTACACGGGATAAGACCATCCCCTCACTTTGTCACATACCTGTTACTTGGGATAAGACCATCCCCTCACATTGTCACATACCTGTTACATGGGATAAGACCATCCCCTCACATTGTCACATACCAGTTACACGGGATAAGACCATCCCCTCACTTTGTCACATACCTGTTACACGGGATAAGACCATCCCCTCACATTGTCACATACCTGTTACTTGGGATAAGACCATCCCCTCACATTGTCACATACCTGTTACACGGGATAAGACCATCCCCTCACTTTGTCACATACCTGTTACTTGGGATAAGACCATCCCCTCACTTTGTCACATACCTGTTACACGGGATAAGACCATCCCCTCACTTTGTCACATACCTGTTACACGGGATAAGACCATCCCCTCACTTTGTCACATACCTGTTACACGGGATAAGACCATCCCCTCACTTTGTCACATACCTGTTACACGGGATAAGACCATCCCCTCACTTTGTCACATACCTGTTACCCGGGATAAGACCATCCCCTCACTTTGTCACATACCTGTTACATGGGATAAGACCATCCCCTCACTTTGTCACATACCTGTTACATGGGATAAGACCATCCCCTCACTTTGTCACATACCAGTTACATGGGATAAGACCATCCCCTCACATTGTCACATACCTGTTACACGGGATAAGACCATCCCCACACTTTGTCACATACCTGTTACATGGGATAAGACCATCCCCTCACTTTGTTACATACCTGTTACATGGGATAAGACCATCCCCTCACTTTGTCACATACCTGTTACATGGGATAAGACCATCCCCTCACTTTGTCACATACCTGTTACATGGGATAAGACCATCCCCTTACTTTGTCACATACCTGTTACTTGGGATAAGACCATCCCCTCACTTTGTCACATACCTGTTACACGGGATAAGACCATCCCCTCACTTTGTCACATACCTGTTACACGGGATAAGACCATCCCCTCACTTTGTCACATACCTGTTACTTGGGATAAGACCATCCCCTCACTTTGTCACATACCTGTTACATGGGATAAGACCATCCCCTCACTTTGTCACATACCTGTTACTTGGGATAAGACCATCCCCTCACTTTGTCACATACCTGTTACACGGGATAAGACCATCCCCTCACATTGTCACATACCTGTTACTTGGGATAAGACCATCCCCTCACTTTTTCACATACCTGTTACATGGGATAAGACCATCCCCTCACTTTGTCACATACCTGTTACACGGGATAAGACCATCCCCTCACTTTGTCACATACCTGTTACTTGGGATAAGACCATCCCCTCACTTTGTCACATACCTGTTACATGGGATAAGACCATCCCCTCACTTTGTCACATACCTGTTACATGGGATAAGACCATCCCCTCACTTTGTCACATACCTGTTACATGGGATAAGACCATCCCCTCACATTGTCACATACCTGTTACTTGGGATAAGACCATCCCCTCACTTTGTCACATACCTGTTACACGGGATAAGACCATCCCCTCACTTTGTCACATACCTGTTACACGGGATAAGACCATCCCCTCACTTTGTCACATACCTGTTACACGGGATAAGACCATCCCCTCACATTGTCACATACCTGTTACTTGGGATAAGACCATCCCCTCACTTTGTCACATACCTGTTACATGGGATAAGACCATCCCCTCACATTGTCACATACCTGTTACTTGGGATAAGACCATCCCCTCACATTGTCACATACCTGTTACACGGGATAAGACCATCCCCTCACTTTGTCACATACCTGTTACATGGGATAAGACCATCCCCTCACATTGTCACATACCAGTTACACGGGATAAGACCATCCCCTCACTTTGTCACATACCAAAAATCCACACCCTGACAACTTGCTGTGTTATTTAGGATTTGTTTATGAATTAATTTCCCCAAAAGGCACCAGGGTCTTTTACGAAAGTAATTCGTTTAAAAAAATATAGCGCAGTGCACAGAGAGCACCCAGGCTGTACATTTTAGGTATGTGACCAAGTGGAGGGATGGTATGTGACCAAGTGGAGGGATGGTATGTGACCAAGTGGAGGGATGGTCTTCTTCTTCGTTCATGGGCTGTGAAACTCACACGTTCACCAATGTTTTCACACGAGTGGATTTTTTACGTGTATGACCGTTTTTACCCCGCCATCATTCAGGCAGCCATACGCCGCTTTCGGTGGAGGTATGCTGGGTATTTTAGTGTTTCTACACTAATCGTCATTAAAAAAAAAAACTTTACACATGCGTTTGAGGGCAGATCTTTCTAATGAGGCCGTTTATCGTAAAACCAATTATATGACTGGAAAGGCCGTTTATTCCCCTAACTTATTCAGAAAACAGATTGAGTTAACATGACATAGTGTCGACACAGTGGAACCTACAACACAGACACCCCCCAAAATCAAATTCGCAAAATCAAGGTTCCCGCGAAAAAATCGACCAGGCCACTCCGCCCGTCGGAGGGATGGTCTAATCTCATGTGAAAACCTGGCAAGATTTACTATTATGGTGAGCTTATATAGCGCGAACCACAATTAACTGTGCTCTCCGCGCTTTACATATTAATTTCTGCCGTGTGAAATGGAATTTTTTTACAGACAGACAGACAAACAAACATTTTTTACACACAATATATAACGCATTCACATCGACCAGCAAACCTCAAGCCTGTTAGGCGAGCATTCACCTTTCGCGGCCTTTATTCCAAGTCACACGGGTATTGATGGACATTTTTATCTATGCCTATACAATTTTTCCAGGAAAGACCCTTTTGTCAATCGTGGGATCTTTAACGTGCACACCCCAATATAGTGTACACGAAGGGACCTCGGTTTTTCGTCTCATCCGAAAGACTAGCACTTGAACCCACCATCTAGGTTAGGAAAGGGGGGAGAAAATAGCGGCCTGACCCAGGGTCGAACACGCAACCTCTCGACCGCAAGTGCGTTACCACTCGGCCACCCAGATCCGAGACGTTGAGGCCAAGAACTGCTTTCACGAGGCGGAGTGGCCCTTTAACATCTTTAGTGACAGCAGAGTGTGCTCAGTGACAAGTATTGATACAAGTCTTCACTCATATAACATAAAGTTCTAAAGCCTGCAGTAAAACTGTCTTCAGCCGGATGTACTCTGCACCGACACACACAATCACACCGTGCACTCTGTCATATCATGAACTTAAGTAATCAGGATTTCGATCCTCGAAACTCGCCCAGTGAACTTTGTACGACCGAGAAGGATTTAACTCATCAATACGTGGGAAGCCAAGCCACTTCACGGTGCTGTGTTGTTTGGAGACATCAGATTGGCAGTGATGTTTGAAGTGGGCCCAAGTTTCCGTCCAGTAGAAGGCTTGTTAAAATGACACCGTTGCACGACGTGAACGTGATGCAAATCGCTGACGTTCGGTGAGCTGAAAGTAGATGTTACGAATGCTTAAACTGAAAATAGACAAGATGCAACTAAAGCTGAACTAAGAACAAAAGAAGACATAGTATACGCTCTCTTTGTGTGTGAGAGAGAGAGAGAGAGAGAGAGAGAGAGAGAGAGAGACACACACACACACACACACACACACACAAACACACACACAAACAAACACACACGCACACACACACACACACACACACACACACACACACACACACACACACACACACACACACACACACACACCACATGTGCATATAATTTGCGTCTATCATCATTCTGTTGTTAGACCTTTCGTCGCATTCGATCTTATTTCGTGTCGATGTTATATTTGGCTCACGTAAGTGTAGCCTATGCGATCGTAACTTTGTCTGTCTGTGCGTTTGTGCGTGTGTGTGTGTGTGTGTGTGTGTTTGTGCGTGTGTATGTCTGTGGTAGAAACTTTAACATTTCGTCATTTGAAGACGTCACATTATGACGTAAGAGGGTTAGACGTCACGCGAAGGAATTACTGAAAGTCTCGGTCATTGTTATTTTGAGCGGGCCGAGACTAGTTGGCAGTCGTGTCCCTGTAAGTAGGCTACATGCAGACAGACAGATCTAGATCTAGTGTCTCGCTTTCTTGCACAGTGTCACCTATGCTTACTGTGTGTGTGTGTATGTGACGGAGTGATTGAGTTTGTGTTACTGTTTGTCGATTTCTTACGTGAGCCTTGAAGGCTTCGCCTCTTGTTTAATTGTTCTTTTGTCGCTCGGTCGTAATGTGTCCCACTCGATTGTCACGCAGAAGGTTGCGACTCATGTCACCGTTCTCTGCCTGGTGTCATTTAAATGTGCCTGATACAATGCAAGCAACCACCACTTGAACACTTTACACTGTGTCAACAACACCTTCCGGTGCTTCAGAGTCATCGCCCTTTGATCTGTAGTTGTCTCTCTTACTGTTGGGCGGCGCTGTCACCAGTTAGGTGGCAGCACTTTAGAGGGTCAAGGCCAAGTTTCGATCGATTTATTTTACACTTCAGGACTGCATGTTTTCATAGCAATCGATCATTTTAAGCCGCGTTTGCGTATTGATTTTGATAACAAGAAACCAAATTGAAAAAGAAATTTTAGATTGAGTAGGCATTATGAATAACCCATCCAAGAAGTGTCACCTGTCGGTCGAAACTTTCTTCCCAGAACAAATCTTCTTCTGAAATTTGTTTTGTGAACTCAAGCTTTTAAAAAATTCAAGTTACAGCAACAAAATAATACAACCAAATATGAAGCTACTTACAAAAATAAATAACCCAAAAGCCGAAAGACATTTCATGCGTAGCCGAAAAGCTAAGTGAAAACAATTATATGCGAAAATGCAACAATACGGTAACCATAGCGACGGTAATACCTCTTCTCAAATTGACTTGATGGCCAGTGTTCAAGAATCTTCCCAAAATTGCTTTGTTGTATGCACCTGCGACAGTCGTAAACCAGGAAGAACTTGTAATTGAGATGGAAAGACGATTTCAACTCGTGATCCTAGCTTTCTGGCGGAAATGTGAACAGCTGACAACTTGTGGTTGTGTGTCATTGCCTGGCAATTCTGGTCGCTGTTTCCTGGCCTTGCCTTCCTTCCGTTCCGGCGTTCTTGTCTTGTTTCCTTTCATCATCTGCCTGTCTATGCCTCTATATGCTTCTTTTTTTCCTTACCATTTTCCACATCTCTGTCTCTGTCTGTTTCTCTGTCTGTCTGTCTGATTGTGTGTCTGTCTGTCTGTCTGTCTGTCTGTCTGTCTGTCTGTCTCTCTCTCTCTCTCTCTCTCTCTCTCTCTCTCTCTCTCTCTCTCTCTCTCTCTCTCTCTCAAACTAAATCTTACTATTGGTACGCAATCAATTGAACAAGTTCAACAGCATCGCGTTTTAGGGGTAATTATTGATTGTGAATTCAAGTGGCAGGCACAATTACAGCATATTTGCAAGAAAGTAGCCAAGAACGTTTTCCTCCTATCCAAGTTAAAGCAATTTACGGACAGAAGGACTCTGGAAATGTTCCACCATGCTCATGTAATGCCTCACATTAACTATGTTAGACTCTCTCTATCGTCGCTCGGCTAATTATCCAGGCGTCTTAGCCACTTTAGTGAAGGGAACGTTGAAGTGACAATGACTAGGTTTAAAATGTCCCTTATCAGAAAGTTCAACCTCAGTCCTTTGATGTTTATTGAACACATTTTCATATAAAGTTGGCGCTTCATACGGAAAAATGGCTTTGAAATTGACCCTAATCCTTCTTTGGGCTCTGTAAATGTCGTTTGGGGCTATGGTTGTAAAATGGTATCTACTGGTCACCCCAATGTATAAACTGAAAACTCTTTCTGCACCAGAACACGCAGAAAGGATTGTATCTGTCTGATGTCTGATGCTTTTCAAAATCCCCAACCACTAACACCTTCAAAACGGACTTTACCTGACACTGTTGTTTTTCCCTATATAATCCTTACTATTTTTCCGAGACGTCGTCGTGTTGTGTATTTAGCTTGCCACAACCTCATACATGGTCCTAAAAGTTAAAGTTGAAGAAAATACTAAAGATAAATGAACAAGCTGACGCAGTGTCATTCGCACCGTGAATCCCCCCATGGGAACATACTAAAGTCTGGTTCCAAATAGGCTCAATTTCCTTCTATTTCTTTGTATTTCTCCCTCGTAGGGGTGGGGGTGTTCAAACCAAAGGCACCTTTAAACCAAAACTCATATCACACATCTTACAATACTAAGACACTCAGCAGTGAAAGGGTGTCTGCTGGTAAAAAATTCCAAACAATCCTAAAAGTACTTCACTACTAAACGTGCTTTTAAAAAGAGCCGTTATTTTTCCCTCTATAATCAGTATTGTGTTTTCTGCGAACATGTAGTCTATTTAGATGGTTGTCGTGTGCACATGAGTTGCTAAAGCGTTTTCAGTTGGGCATATGTCGAAAAGCAAAGAATTAGCCCTTTGAAAACCATCAGAACTGTCACACAAAAATAACATTTACCTATCTCACCAACTGACCAAACATAGGGCTTTTCCTTATGTATTATGTATTGTTGTGTTTTTTTGTAGCATACTTGTGAAAACAGCCACCACTGTTGTAAATGATACTTTAAAGAGCATTATTTCATTTTTACAGTTGAAGGACAACCTGGACTGTCGTATATTACAGCTGTTTTACAATCAGCCAAAATTTTCTTAACAAACGTATGTTTAAGAACAACTCCCATAGTGAAATTGAAGGAAAACAAAGTGAAAACCCCCCTGCCATAGAGGAGCTAAAGAATCAACAATAAACGACTGCATGGATAGCTTGATGCACGAATGCATTGCGGACATGTTTGTCTCCAACCAAGAGAAAGTTCCAAAAAATCCCTTTTGTGCTTCTTATTATACAGTGACGTCAAAGACAGCCTTTTCTGCTGTTCATACATTCAGGGGTTATGGTTACACTAAACGACGTAGTTGTAGCCATACTGCCATCCAGATTTATTTTTTCCTTGCGAGCAGTCACAGGGTGTTTGTGCTGTCTGCCAACCATCAGACGACCCCGCCCAAGTCTGTTAAGGGACCGTTTGACCGTTATAGAACGCGTCTTTTTGATTTTTTAGCACATTTGGAAACGGTTGATTTTTATCCCTACCATTGTTTCCAAACATTATATAGGAATGTTTTGTGAACAACGGATAATAGCCGCTACTCGCATGTGTAGCAAAAGTGAGCGTACATACTCACCCTGGTCGTACAGCCGTTGTCCGTTGCCCGTCTTCATCTGTCTGTACAAATCATTACCTTTGGATTTTTCTCGAACGCTATGAAGTGAAGAAACACCAAATGTTGCAAAATGTTGTATGACCCCAAGAGCTCAAAAAAGATACTGAGAACCTTGACCTTACCTTAAGGTCAAGGTCACAGGGAGAATGAATGTGGTCTAAAAACTGCAAAATTTCACATTGTGCCAGTTTTCTGGAAAACAAATTAAAAACAGCGGGCTTAGTTTTGTATGGTATACAAGAAAAAGAAAGCCTTATCTTCTGATACCATTTTGGTTGACCTCGCTTCAATGTCAAGGTCACAGGAGTCCTTCAAAGTTGGATTGTATACATGTTTTGAAGTGACCTTGACCCTGAACTATGAAAAAAATCTTTCAAACTTCATAATTGTGTGGGGCACATGTTATATACTGATATTGAGCCACATTTAGTCACATATCATCAAGGTCAAGGTCACTTTGCCCCTTATGAAATGTGACTGAAACGGGCAATTGAATCACTAAAAGTGACAATGTCTCTTTGTAGAAAGTGCCAACAAGTATGTTTATGCTTCCTATGTCTTGAATTGATAGCCTTGTGATGTGTGACCTTTGATGATCTTGACCTTGGCCAAAGGTCATGTGTAATTTGGTAGGAAAAATCTGTAAACCAGTTCTAATAGTGTACAATGTCCTTGCCAGCTTCAGTTGTTAGACCTTCACCTTCAAGGTCACCTGAAGGTCAAGGTCACTTTAAGACAAAGGTCAAGCATGAGAGTCGCATGGGCTTTGCTTTGTTAAGATTTTTTACCAAGACACATGGATTTCTTTACCCGGCTTGGTCACATTTTTCATAGGGGTCAATGTGACCTTGACCCTAACGATATGTGACCAGATGTGGCTCACTATGAAATTCTAACAAACGCCCCACTCAGTGTTTAAGTTTGTAAGAGATATCGTCCATAGTAAAGTTAAAGGGGCAAGCTCACATCAAAATATGTCTACAATTCAACTTTGAAGGGCTCCTCTGACCTTGACATTGAAGCGAGGTCAACCAAAATGGTATCAGAAGATAAGGCTTTCTTTTTCTTGTATACCATACAAAACTAAGCCCGCTGTTTTTAATTTGTTTTCCAGAAAACTGGCACAATGTGAAATTTTGCAGTTTTTAGACCACATTAATTCTCCCTGTGACCTTGACCTTATGGTAAGGTCAAGGTTCTCAAGTATCCTTTTTGAGCTCTTGGGGTCATACAACATTTTGCAACATTTGGTGTTTCTTCACTTCATAGCGTTGGAGAAATATCCAAAGGTAATGTTCAGTACAGACAGATAAAGACGGGCAACGGACAACGGCTGGACGACCAGGGTGAGTATGTACGCTCACTTTTGCTACACATGCGAGTAGCGGCTATTATCCGTTGTTCACAAAACATTCCTATATAATGTTTGGAAACAATGGTAGGGATAAAAAATCAACCGTTTCCAACTGTGCCAAAAAATCAAAAAGACGCGTTCTATAACGGTCAAACGGTCCCTTAACAGACTTGGGCGGGGTCATCTAACGGTTGGCAGACAGCACAAACACCCTGTGACTGCTCGCAAGGAAAAAATAAATCTGGATGGCAGTATGGCTACAACTACGTCGTTTAGTGTAACCATAACCCCTGAATGTATGAACAGCAGAAAAGGCTGTCTTTGACGTCACTGTATAATAAGAAGCACAAAAGGGATTTTTTGGAACTTTCTCTTGGTTGGAGACAAACATGTCCGCAATGCATTCGTGCATCAAGCTATCCATGCAGTCGTTTATTGTTGATTCTTTAGCTCCTCTATGGCAGGGGGATTTTCACTTTGTTTTCCTTCAATTTCACTATGGGAGTTGTTCTTAACATACGTTTGTTAAGAAAATTTTGGCTGATTGTAAAACAGCTGTAATATACGGCAGTCCAGGTTGTCCTTCAACTGTAAAAATGAAATAATGCTCTTTAAAGTATCATTTACAACAGTGGTGGCTGTTTTCACAAGTATGCTACAAAAAACACGACAATACATAATACATAAGGAAAAGACCTAGTTGGTGAGATAGGTAAATGTTATTTTTGTGTGACAGTTCTGATGGTTTTCAAAGGGCTAATTCTTTGCTTTTCGACATATGCCCAACTGAAAACGCTTTAGCAACTCAAGTGCACACGACAACCATCTAAATAGACTACATGTTCGCAGAAAACACAATACTGAATATAGAGGGGAAAATAACGGCTCTTTTTAAAAGCACTTTTAGTAGTGAAGTACTTTTAGGATTGTTTGGAATTTTTTACCAGCAGACACCCTTTCACTGCTGAGTGTCTTAGTATTGTAAGATGTGTGATTTGAATTTTGGTTTAAAGGTGCCTTTGGTTTGAACACCCCTACCCCTACGAGGCAGAAATACAAAGAAATAGAAGGAAATTGAGCCTATTTGGAACCAGACTTTAGTATGTTCCCATGGGGGGATTCACGGTGCGAATGACACTGCGTCAGCTTGTTCATTTATCTTTAGTATTTTCTTCAACTTTAACTTTTAGGACCATGTATGAGGTTGTGGCAAGCTAAATACACAACACGACGACGTCTCGGAAAAATAGTAAGGATTATATAGGGAAAAACAACAGTGTCAGTTAATGTCCGTTTTGAAGGTGTTAGTGGTTGGGGATTTTGAAAAGCATCAGACATCAGGCAGATACAATCCTTTCTGCGTGTTCTGGTGCAGAAAGAGTTTTCAGTTTATACATTGGGGTGACCAGTAGATACCGTTTTACAACCATAGCCCCAAACGACATTTACAGAGCCCAAAGAAGGATTAGGGTCAATTTCAAAGCCACTTTTCCAAATGAAGCGCCAACTTTATATGAAAATGTGTTTAATAAACATCAAAGGACTGAGGTTGAACTTTCTGATAAGGGACATTTTAAACCTAGTCATTGTCACTTCAACGTTGTTCTCTTATTTGCTTGGATCATAAACTCATCGTAAAGGATAATGCTAACAGATATGAAATTAAAAATGCTTAACTTTCTTCCACTGGAAAAGCATCTCAAGTTAAACAAAGCCATTTTCATGCACAAATTGTATTACGGTAAAGTGCCGATTTACATTACATCATTATTTAATAAAGCTACCGACAGATACGGGTCGGTCAACTTGATCCCACCGATTCCACGAATTGACCTTTATAAGACCAGTCTTGCTTTTTCGGGTACATCAGTTTGGAATTCACTTCCATCATCCCTTAAGCACTTAAAGTCATTAAAAACTGTTAAAAACAATTGTCAAAAAACACATAATGTCTGAGTAGTTTAATGCGTTTTGATTTACCACACTTAGTATTACACCAAAGATATGCTGTGCATTGTATATTCTGAACATATTGTTGTTGTACTATTGCTACATGTTCGATTGCTACCAGCTTGTACTTATAATTACTTGCATAGTATGCATTTTATTTTATGAATAACCACATATGTATGCTCTTCATGCCTCATCTTCATCATCATCATCATCATCATCATCATCGTCATCACGTGCTGAAGTTTTCTGACCTCCTTTTGATGGTAAACTTTTTAACTTTTTAATTTTTAATTTTTCAATTTTATCATTGTGTGTCTGTGCGTCCCAAGGACAGATTGTAAGAAAGGGCGTAGCCTTAAA
>NC_090261.1:68201638-68211638 GCF_037325665.1 Littorina saxatilis
TGCAGTCAATTTTGGTGTGTAAAGTGGGTGGTGCCAGAGACTGCAGACAAGTACTGGGCACTTTTTTCTTTTTTGTTTTCTTCAACATTACTGGCAGGTAAAGTTACAATGATTAGCTGTCTCACACGCGAACAAGGTCTCCCACTCCGGGAAGAGACAACCCGCTTTGCCGAGGTACACGAGAACAAGGTCTCCCACTCCGGGAAGAGACAACCCGCTTTGCCGTGGTACACGAGAACAAGGTCTCCCACTCCGGGAAGAGACAACCCGCTTTGCCGTGGTACACGAGAACAAGGTCTCCCACTCCGGGAAGAGACAACCCGCTTTGCCGAGGTACACGAGAACAAGGTCTCCCACTCCGGGAAGAGACAACCCGCTTTGCCGAGGTACACGAGAACAAGGGCTCCCACTCCGGGAAGAGACAACCCGCTTTGCCGAGGTACACGAGAACAAGGTCTCCCACTCCGGGAAGAGACAACCCGCTTTGCCGTGGTACACGAGAACAAGGTCTCCCACTCCGGGAAGAGACAACCCGCTTTGCCGAGGTACACGAGAACAAGGTCTCCCACTCCGGGAAGAGACAACCCGCTTTGCCGAGGTACACGAGAACAAGGTCTCCCACTCCGGGAAGAGACAACCCGCTTTGCCGAGGTACACGAGAACAAGGTCTCCCACTCCGGGAAGAGACAACCCGCTTTGCCGAGGTACACGAGAACAAGGTCTCCCACTCCGGGAAGAGACAACCCGCTTTGCCGAGGTACACGAGAACAAGGTCTCCCACTCCGGGAAGAGACAACCCGCTTTGCCGAGGTACACGAGAACAAGGTCTCCCACTCCGGGAAGAGACAACCCGCTTTGCCGAGGTACACGAGAACAAGGTCTCCCACTCCGGGAAGAGACAACCCGCTTTGCCGAGGTACACGAGAACAAGGTCTCCCACTCCGGGAAGAGACAACCCGCTTTGCCGAGGTACACGAGAACAAGGTCTCCCACTCCGGGAAGAGACAACCCGCTTTGCCGAGGTACACGAGAACAAGGGCTCCCACTCCGGGAAGAGACAACCCGCTTTGCCGAGGTACACGAGAACAAGGTCTCCCACTCCGGGAAGAGACAACCCGCTTTGCCGAGGTACACGAGAACAAGGTCTCCCACTCCGGGAAGAGACAACCCGCTTTGCCGAGGTACACGAGAACAAGGTCTCCCACTCCGGGAAGAGACAACCCGCTTTGCCGAGGTACACGAGAACAAGGTCTCCCACTCCGGGAAGAGACAACCCGCTTTGCCGAGGTACACGAGAACAAGGTCTCCCACTCCGGGAAGAGACAACCCGCTTTGCCGAGGTACACGAGAACAAGGTCTCCCACTCCGGGAAGAGACAACCCGCTTTGCCGAGGTACACGAGAACAAGGTCTCCCACTCCGGGAAGAGACAACCCGCTTTGCCGAGGTACACGAGAACAAGGTCTCCCACTCCGGGAAGAGACAACCCGCTTTGCCGAGGTACACGAGAACAAGGTCTCCCACTCCGGGAAGAGACAACCCGCTTTGCCGAGGTACACGAGAACAAGGTCTCCCACTCCGGGAAGAGACAACCCGCTTTGCCGAGGTACACGAGAACAAGGTCTCCCACTCCGGGAAGAGACAACCCGCTTTGCCGAGGTACACGAGAACAAGGTCTCCCACTCCGGGAAGAGACAACCCGCTTTGCCGAGGTACACGAGAACAAGGTCTCCCACTCCGGGAAGAGACAACCCGCTTTGCCGAGGTACACGAGAACAAGGTCTCCCACTCCGGGAAGAGACAACCCGCTTTGCCGAGGTACACGAGAACAAGGTCTCCCACTCCGGGAAGAGACAACCCGCTTTGCCGAGGTACACGAGAACAAGGTCTCCCACTCCGGGAAGAGACAACCCGCTTTGCCGAGGTACACGAGAACAAGGTCTCCCACTCCGGGAAGAGACAACCCGCTTTGCCGAGGTACACGAGAACAAGGTCTCCCACTCCGGGAAGAGACAACCCGCTTTGCCGAGGTACACGAGAACAAGGTCTCCCACTCCGGGAAGAGACAACCCGCTTTGCCGAGGTACACGAGAACAAGGTCTCCCACTCCGGGAAGAGACAACCCGCTTTGCCGAGGTACACGAGAACAAGGTCTCCCACTCCGGGAAGAGACAACCCGCTTTGCCGAGGTACACGAGAACAAGGTCTCCCACTCCGGGAAGAGACAACCCGCTTTGCCGAGGTACACGAGAACAAGGTCTCCCACTCCGGGAAGAGACAACCCGCTTTGCCGAGGAACACGAGAACAAGGTCTCCCACTCCGGGAAGAGACAACCCGCTTTGCCGAGGTACACGAGAACAAGGTCTCCCACTCCGGGAAGAGACAACCCGCTTTGCCGAGGTACACGAGAACAAGGTCTCCCACTCCGGGAAGAGACAACCCGCTTTGCCGAGGTACACGAGAACAAGGTCTCCCACTCCGGGAAGAGACAACCCGCTTTGCCGAGGTACACGAGAACAAGGTCTCCCACTCCGGGAAGAGACAACCCGCTTTGCCGAGGTACACGAGAACAAGGTCTCCCACTCCGGGAAGAGACAACCCGCTTTGCCGAGGTACACGAGAACAAGGTCTCCCACTCCGGGAAGAGACAACCCGCTTTGCCGAGGTACACGAGAACAAGGTCTCCCACTCCGGGAAGAGACAACCCGCTTTGCCGAGGTACACGAGAACAAGGTCTCCCACTCCGGGAAGAGACAACCCGCTTTGCCGAGGTACACGAGAACAAGGTCTCCCACTCCGGGAAGAGACAACCCGCTTTGCCGAGGTACACGAGAACAAGGTCTCCCACTCCGGGAAGAGACAACCCGCTTTGCCGAGGTACACGAGAACAAGGTCTCCCACTCCGGGAAGAGACAACCCGCTTTGCCGAGGAACACGCGAACAAGGTCTCCCACTCCGGGAAGAGACAACCCGCTTTGCCGAGGAACACGCGAACAAGGTCTCCCACTCCGGGAAGAGACAACCCGCTTTGCCGAGGTACACGAGAACAAGGTCTCCCACTCCGGGAAGAGACAACCCGCTTTGCCGAGGTACACGAGAACAAGGTCTCCCACTCCGGGAAGAGACAACCCGCTTTGCCGAGGTACACGAGAACAAGGTCTCCCACTCCGGGAAGAGACAACCCGCTTTGCCGAGGTACACGAGAACAAGGTCTCCCACTCCGGGAAGAGACAACCCGCTTTGCCGAGGTACACGAGAACAAGGTCTCCCACTCCGGGAAGAGACAACCCGCTTTGCCGAGGTACACGAGAACAAGGTCTCCCACTCCGGGAAGAGACAACCCGCTTTGCCGAGGTACACGAGAACAAGGTCTCCCACTCCGGGAAGAGACAACCCGCTTTGCCGAGGTACACGAGAACAAGGTCTCCCACTCCGGGAAGAGACAACCCGCTTTGCCGAGGTACACGAGAACAAGGTCTCCCACTCCGGGAAGAGACAACCCGCTTTGCCGAGGTACACGAGAACAAGGGCTCCCACTCCGGGAAGAGACAACCCGCTTTGCCGAGGTACACGAGAACAAGGTCTCCCACTCCGGGAAGAGACAACCCGCTTTGCCGAGGTACACGAGAACAAGGTCTCCCACTCCGGGAAGAGACAACCCGCTTTGCCGAGGTACACGAGAACAAGGTCTCCCACTCCGGGAAGAGACAACCCGCTTTGCCGAGGTACACGAGAACAAGGTCTCCCACTCCGGGAAGAGACAACCCGCTTTGCCGAGGTACACGAGAACAAGGTCTCCCACTCCGGGAAGAGACAACCCGCTTTGCCGAGGTACACGAGAACAAGGTCTCCCACTCCGGGAAGAGACAACCCGCTTTGCCGAGGTACACGAGAACAAGGTCTCCCACTCCGGGAAGAGACAACCCGCTTTGCCGAGGTACACGAGAACAAGGTCTCCCACTCCGGGAAGAGACAACCCGCTTTGCCGAGGTACACGAGAACAAGGTCTCCCACTCCGGGAAGAGACAACCCGCTTTGCCGAGGTACACGAGAACAAGGTCTCCCACTCCGGGAAGAGACAACCCGCTTTGCCGAGGTACACGAGAACAAGGTCTCCCACTCCGGGAAGAGACAACCCGCTTTGCCGAGGTACACGAGAACAAGGTCTCCCACTCCGGGAAGAGACAACCCGCTTTGCCGAGGTACACGAGAACAAGGTCTCCCACTCCGGGAAGAGACAACCCGCTTTGCCGAGGTACACGAGAACAAGGTCTCCCACTCCGGGAAGAGACAACCCGCTTTGCCGAGGTACACGAGAACAAGGTCTCCCACTCCGGGAAGAGACAACCCGCTTTGCCGAGGTACACGAGAACAAGGTCTCCCACTCCGGGAAGAGACAACCCGCTTTGCCGAGGTACACGAGAACAAGGTCTCCCACTCCGGGAAGAGACAACCCGCTTTGCCGAGGTACACGAGAACAAGGTCTCCCACTCCGGGAAGAGACAACCCGCTTTGCCGAGGTACACGAGAACAAGGTCTCCCACTCCGGGAAGAGACAACCCGCTTTGCCGAGGTACACGAGAACAAGGTCTCCCACTCCGGGAAGAGACAACCCGCTTTGCCGAGGTACACGAGAACAAGGTCTCCCACTCCGGGAAGAGACAACCCGCTTTGCCGAGGAACACGCGAACAAGGTCTCCCACTCCGGGAAGAGACAACCCGCTTTGCCGAGGTACACGAGAACAAGGTCTCCCACTCCGGGAAGAGACAACCCGCTTTGCCGAGGAACACGCGAACAAGGTCTCCCACTCCGGGAAGAGACAACCCGCTTTGCCGAGGAACACGCGAACAAGGTCTCCCACTCCGGGAAGAGACAACCCGCTTTGCCGAGGAACACGCGAACAAGGTCTCCCACTCCGGGAAGAGACAACCCGCTTTGCCGAGGAACACGCGAACAAGGTCTCCCACTCCGGGAAGAGACAACCCGCTTTGCCGAGGTACACGAGAACAAGGTCTCCCACTCCGGGAAGAGACAACCCGCTTTGCCGAGGTACACGAGAACAAGGTCTCCCACTCCGGGAAGAGACAACCCGCTTTGCCGAGGTACACGAGAACAAGGTCTCCCACTCCGGGAAGAGACAACCCGCTTTGCCGAGGTACACGAGAACAAGGTCTCCCACTCCGGGAAGAGACAACCCGCTTTGCCGAGGTACACGAGAACAAGGTCTCCCACTCCGGGAAGAGACAACCCGCTTTGCCGAGGTACACGAGAACAAGGTCTCCCACTCCGGGAAGAGACAACCCGCTTTGCCGAGGTACACGAGAACAAGGTCTCCCACTCCGGGAAGAGACAACCCGCTTTGCCGAGGTACACGAGAACAAGGTCTCCCACTCCGGGAAGAGACAACCCGCTTTGCCGAGGTACACGAGAACAAGGTCTCCCACTCCGGGAAGAGACAACCCGCTTTGCCGAGGTACACGAGAACAAGGTCTCCCACTCCGGGAAGAGACAACCCGCTTTGCCGAGGAACACGAGAACAAGGTCTCCCACTCCGGGAAGAGACAACCCGCTTTGCCGAGGTACACGAGAACAAGGTCTCCCACTCCGGGAAGAGACAACCCGCTTTGCCGAGGAACACGAGAACAAGGTCTCCCACTCCGGGAAGAGACAACCCGCTTTGCCGAGGAACACGCGAACAAGGTCTCCCACTCCGGGAAGAGACAACCCGCTTTGCCGAGGAACACGAGAACAAGGTCTCCCACTCCGGGAAGAGACAACCCGCTTTGCCGAGGTACACGAGAACAAGGTCTCCCACTCCGGGAAGAGACAACCCGCTTTGCCGAGGTACACGAGAACAAGGTCTCCCACTCCGGGAAGAGACAACCCGCTTTGCCGAGGAACACGAGAACAAGGTCTCCCACTCCGGGAAGAGACAACCCGCTTTGCCGAGGTACACGAGAACAAGGTCTCCCACTCCGGGAAGAGACAACCCGCTTTGCCGAGGAACACGAGAACAAGGTCTCCCACTCCGGGAAGAGACAACCCGCTTTGCCGAGGTACACGAGAACAAGGTCTCCCACTCCGGGAAGAGACAACCCGCTTTGCCGAGGAACACGAGAACAAGGTCTCCCACTCCGGGAAGAGACAACCCGCTTTGCCGAGGTACACGAGAACAAGGTCTCCCACTCCGGGAAGAGACAACCCGCTTTGCCGAGGAACACGAGAACAAGGTCTCCCACTCCGGGAAGAGACAACCCGCTTTGCCGAGGTACACGAGAACAAGGTCTCCCACTCCGGGAAGAGACAACCCGCTTTGCCGAGGAACACGAGAACAAGGTCTCCCACTCCGGGAAGAGACAACCCGCTTTGCCGAGGTACACGAGAACAAGGTCTCCCACTCCGGGAAGAGACAACCCGCTTTGCCGAGGAACACGAGAACAAGGTCTCCCACTCCGGGAAGAGACAACCCGCTTTGCCGAGGTACACGAGAACAAGGTCTCCCACTCCGGGAAGAGACAACCCGCTTTGCCGAGGTACACGAGAACAAGGTCTCCCACTCCGGGAAGAGACAACCCGCTTTGCCGAGGTACACGAGAACAAGGTCTCCCACTCCGGGAAGAGACAACCCGCTTTGCCGAGGAACACGAGAAAAATCCCAACCGGGTAGGAGCCACCCGCGGTGTTGGATCGGTTGAAATTGAGATTTGTTGTGATTTCAACGAATCAGACATCGCCGCTTTTGTTCTTTCCCGTTTGGGTGGCACCCACTTTCGGTTCGTACAACTCAGCCCCGGTCTCTATCATGTTCCTGCGCCTTGCACACAAAAAGATACCAGGGTGCAATGTCCAATGCCTTCAGCTAGAGCGGCCAACACCACGCTGACCGCTAATTGGTCGCGTACAGGTGGGGGCATCGTCCATCGTATAGAAACCCAATTGTCTTTGACAACACTCGTTCCGCCCAACCCCCGCTGTCTTTGACAACACTCGTTCCGCCCAACCCCCGCTGTCTTTGACAACACTCGTTCCGCCCAACCCCCGCTGTCTTTGACAACACTCGTTCCGCCCAACCCCCGCTGTCTTTGACAACACTCGTTCCGCCCAACCCCCGCTGTCTTTGACAACACTCGTTCCGCCCAACCCCCGCTGTCTTTGACAACACTCGTTCCGCCCAACCCCCGCTGTCTTTGACAACACTCGTTCCGCCCAACCCCCGCTGTCTTTGACAACACTCGTTCCGCCCAACCCCCGCTGTCTTTGACAACACTCGTTCCGCCCAACCCCCGCTGTCTTTGACAACACTCGTTCCGCCCAACCCCCGCTGTCTTTGACAACACTCGTTCCGCCCAACCCCCGCTGTCTTTGACAACACTCGTTCCGCCCAACCCCCGCTGTCTTTGACAACACTCGTTCCGCCCAACCCCCGCTGTCTTTGACAACACTCGTTCCGCCCAACCCCCGCTGTCTTTGACAACACTCGTTCCGCCCAACCCCCGCTGTCTTTGACAACACTCGTTCCGCCCAACCCCCGCTGTCTTTGACAACACTCGTTCCGCCCAACCCCCGCTGTCTTTGACAACACTCGTTCCGCCCAACCCCCGCTGTCTTTGACAACACTCGTTCCGCCCAACCCCCGCTGTCTTTGACAACACTCGTTCCGCCCAACCCCCGCTGTCTTTGACAACACTCGTTCCGCCCAACCCCCGCTGTCTTTGACAACACTCGTTCCGCCCAACCCCCGCTGTCTTTGACAACACTCGTTCCGCCCAACCCCCGCTGTCTTTGACAACACTCGTTCCGCCCAACCCCCGCTGTCTTTGACAACACTCGTTCCGCCCAACCCCCGCTGTCTTTGACAACACTCGTTCCGCCCAACCCCCGCTGTCTTTGACAACACTCGTTCCGCCCAACCCCCGCTGTCTTTGACAACACTCGTTCCGCCCAACCCCCGCTGTCTTTGACAACACTCGTTCCGCCCAACCCCCGCTGTCTTTGACAACACTCGTTCCGCCCAACCCCCGCTGTCTTTGACAACACTCGTTCCGCCCAACCCCCGCTGTCTTTGACAACACTCGTTCCGCCCAACCCCCGCTGTCTTTGACAACACTCGTTCCGCCCAACCCCCGCTGTCTTTGACAACACTCGTTCCGCCCAACCCCCGCTGTCTTTGACAACACTCGTTCCGCCCAACCCCCGCTGTCTTTGACAACACTCGTTCCGCCCAACCCCCGCTGTCTTTCAGCCCCGCTCCGCAGTTCTTTCAATGACAAACCGCATCTGCCCACCCTACAGTCTAGAAACTCAAACTGAGAAACCCCTTCGACTAAACATTCGATCTGTTAATCCTACAGTCTTTTAACTCAAAGGAAACCTTTCAACTAAAACTATCTGTTCATCCTGCAGTCTTTCAACTCGGAGAAAACCCTTCAACTCAAAATATCGATTCATCATACAGTCTTTCAAACTCTGTTTTCAACCACAGAACTCGGTCTCCCCGTACTCACGATCTTTGAATGCTACAGCCACATAACTAGGTCCGCCTATCCCGCGGTCGTTCCCAAGCTCCCATACAAGAGAATCGTTCAAACCACAAACCCATCCCTCCATCTCAACTATTGCAATTCATCGTCGATACCCTGTGTCTCGCTGTGCATTCCGCTGGGAGGATCAAAGACGGCGCCGACGGGAGGAGTTCTCCAATGATCCGTGAAGGGGAGGTTCTGCACCAGAGGGAGCCACGTTTTTGTCTATGCTGGTGCTGCCCTCTTACGGCTGAGGGGCGGTAATTAGGAAATCCTGTTAGTTTTGAAGCTGTACGAATTGGGATTTATCTTGCTGTGATTTTGAGGACTGTTGCATAAGCAGCGATGTCCCGATATTGAGGTGGTCAATACTTTAAGTTTTATAGAACGGATTCGGATTAGTTCATGCTGTGGTTTTGAGGATCGTTGCATAATCAGTATATGGGGCAGTGTGACATGGGCAAGTGGGTCCGGTATGACGTCAAAGATACACCGCGACCTGTGTGAACCAACACGAATCCTCTCGGTTTTTACATGGCAGGCGTGCCTACTTACCGAGACAAAGTTATAGTAAAGGTAGCATCATTATTGTAATTTGTCTATTGAGATAACAAAATATTATTGAATTGAATTGTGTTGTGTTGTGTTGTGTTGTGTTGTGTTGTGTTGTGTTGTGTTGTGTTGTGCTGTGTTGCGTTGCGTTGCGTTGCGTGGCGTTGCGTTGCGTTGCTGTGTTGTGTTGTGCTGTGCTGTGTTTGCTTGTGTGTGTGAGTGTGGGTGGGTGTGTGTGTGTGTGTGTGTGCTGTGCTGGGGTGTGCTGGGGTGTGGTGTGGTGTGGTGTGGTGTGGTGTGGTGTGGTGTGGTGTGGTGTGGTGTTTGTGTTTGTGTTTGTGTAGTGTTGTGTTGTGTTGTTGTTGTTGTTGTGTTGCGTTGTGTTGTGTTGTGTTGTGTTGTGTTGTGTTGTGGTGTGGTGTGGTGTGGTGTGGTGTGGTGTGGTGTGGTGTGGTATGATGTGGTGTGGTGTGGTGTGGTGTGGTGTGGTGTGGTGTTTGTGTTTGTGTTTGTGTTGTGTTGTGTTGTGTTGTGTTGTGGTGTGGTGTGGTGTGGTGTGGTGTGGTGTGGTGTGGTGTGGTGAGGTGTGGTGTGGTGTGGTGTGGTGTGGTGGGTTGGAGTGTGGTGTTGTGGTGTGGTGTGTTGTGTTGTGTTGTGCTGTGGTGTGGTGTGGTGTGGTGTGGTGTGGGCGATGTGGTGTTGTGTTGTGTTGTGTTGTGTTGTGTTGTGTTGTGTTGTGTTGGTTTAAACTGTTTTATTCAACGTTTGTGCATTATTTACAAAAAACGCATATTGAGTAAACAACAAGCATAATGCTTATAGTGGTGTTTACAGTTTTCTAGAAAATTACATATAAATGGCGGCTATTGTACAGTTTAAATGAAAAGCAAGCAAACATGAAAGGAAAATTGAATGAAAATTGTAC
>NC_090261.1:68214138-68216638 GCF_037325665.1 Littorina saxatilis
GTGTGTATGTGTGTGTGTGTTTGTGTGTGTGTGTGTGCGCGTGCGTGCGTGCATGCATGCGCGCGCGTGTGTATGTCTGTGTGTGTGTTAGTGTGTGGGTGCGCGCGTGCGAGTGTATATATGTGTGTGTACGTGCGTGTCTGTCTGTGTGTGTGTGCGCGCAAGCGTGTGTGTTTCTGTGTTTGTGTGTGTGTGTGTTTGTGTGTGTGTGTGTGTGCACGTGTGTGTGCACGTGTGTGTGTATGCGTGTGCATGTGCATGTGTGTGTGAGGCTTCCAAACGTCCAATGGTCAGTTTAGTGAGTGAAGAGGAGAAACAGCAGCAAGATGGAAGGAGGAGGAGGTGGGAAAAAGAGGAGGGGGGGGAGGGGAGGGTCAGCGATGAATGGACAGTTGTGAGGGAGGGGCAGGGCGGAACGACCTCACCCCCTGTCACGTCCCATTGAGCAACTCCAAAGGGCTGGAACCACAGAGATTATATTGTCTTCATCTGGGACTGGAACTCCTGTGATGGAAAAGTTCTTTTCCGCTGTCCCGGTTCCCACAGCTTCCCCGTCAATCAATCATCAGCAAAGTACTTCTGGTAGTGACCGAAAAAGACAGAATGTTTGTGATCTGGAAAGTGGAACAATTTGTAACTAAAAAAGAAAAAGATCACGTAGCAGTTACCATTATCAACGGCGACAGCAGCAGTAACAACAACAACAACAACAACAACAACGCCGACATCAACAGAAACAACAACAACAGAAGCAGCAATAACAACAATGGAAATGAATACAGGGGGGAGGGGGCGGGGAGGAGGGCGCAACTTCCTCACCCATTTTTATCCATAATGACTCAGAAATCAAACCTTCAAAATGAGTGTAACATTAAATCCTTTATGATTATGCAGTCATCCACTCCACTCTATTAGTCTTGCTTCATCGCTCTGTATCAGAGAGTGCGACGAATTCTACTCTGTCCATGCGCTTATTGCTTGTTTATTTGTGCGATTGTTCAGCTCTTGTGCAACTTTAATACTTACACAAGCGAAGAATTAAAAACATTGAATGGATAGATCGATAGATGGATGGACCGATTGATTTCTCCAACCAAGAATACAAAAGAATGGACAGAATTCAACTGGTTGCGTCTCGGAGCACAAAACACAACGCACTTTGACGCGGCTTAGCGGTGCAAGGGAGGCAACCGCTGCCGAGCGTGATAACATGAGTTGAAGTTCCGGAGTTCTGTCACAATATCGGTCATTGCATGTGATAGTCTCTTTCCCTTTCTCTCTCTCTCTCTCTCTCTCTCTCTCTCTCTCTCTCTCTCTCTCTCTCTCTCTTTTGACAATTTGTTGTTGTTGATGTGCGTGCGTGCGCGCGCGCGCGCGCGTGTGTGTTTATGTGTGTGTGTGTGTGTGTGTGTGTGAATCAGAATCAGAATCAGAATTTTTTGTTCATTAAAGCACAGAGCCTATTGACACATACAAGATACATAAGTATAGGAAAAAACAGCAATATAACATAACATACATGAAATACAAAACCAAGTGGAACAAGTGTGTGTGTGTGTGTGTGTGTGTGTGTGTGTGTGTGTGAGTGTGCGTGCGTGCGTGCTTTTTTTTTACCCTGATCGTTTTACAATGGGATTAATTCAAATTGGGCAATAAAATTACATCATTTCTTATACCATTAACCAAAAAATCCACACCCGTGTTATAATTTTCAAACTTTCCAAGCAATTCAATGCGCGCGTTTATGGATATCTTACACACTTTTCGAATTACAGATTTCCTTTACAAGGACAGTGACAGTCTCTCAACTGAGGACACCCTATAAATCCACCCGAAGTCATCCAATTCAAAATTCGAAGTAAAACCAATAAATCGCGTGTCCGGTAGTGCAGGTTGGTTGGTTTTTGTTGGGGTTTTTTCCACTAAGCTTGTGTTCTTTCTGCCTTGCATCTTTGGGAATCAATTGCAAAGGAGCTGACGCCATGGAAAACAAGAATATGGTGGATTGTGGAAAAAGACCAATGAAAGAGAGAAACAAGGAACTTAGTCGATAAATATCGACAGGGGGCCGACTAATGGTTTAAATGTGAAATGTGTGTATAATAATGGGTGTGGGTCTGAAATGAAGTTAGGTAGAAGTTAACATTTGGATAATTATTGGTATTTTGACAATGTGGGTAGCATGGAAATGTAAGGCCCCCATAATTAGAAAACAGGCATGAACATCAAGACAGGACATATACAAATACTTGCATACGAACACAATGGGGGGAAGAACTGAAATCTCCGGTTGGTCTGTTTCTTTTTTATCTTTATTTTTTCATCTTCTATTTCTAAACTGAAGTGATACAAACCAGGACCAATGTAATCAAGCACAGCAACACATCAACTGACAAACATCACGGAACATAAAACATTTTATTCTCTCTTTCATCCCAATTCTAACCAACCTCGCAATTCTCCTCACCCCAAACCCAAGTCTCCGAACATTCAGCAATAA
>NC_090261.1:68569138-68594138 GCF_037325665.1 Littorina saxatilis
AACTGATGACGAAGCAACAATATTTCTAAAGTAAGCCCGATCCTGCTTGCGATCAAAAGAGATCGTAAGGCCTTGGGTCAATCGGCTGTCACTGTTGGTGTTTGCTTTCACAGGGAAATAGTCCGGCGGAGAAATACAAGAGCGTCATTGTGGCCCCAGTGTTTGCTTTCACAAGATAATTGTCCGGCCGCGAAATACAAGGGCACAGATTGAGAAAGTTGTTTTTCGTTTGACAAGAAAATAAACCGGCGGAGACATATATATATAAGAGCGACATTGTAACACTGTTGTTTAGTTTGACAAGAACATTGTTCGGCGTAAAAATAGAAAAAGCGACATTGTGGCGCTAGTGTATGGTTTCACCAGAAAATTAGTCGAGCGAGAAAAAAAAAGTGCGACATTGTGGCACTCAGGTGTTTGGTTTCACAAGAAAATAGTCCAGCGGATAAACACAAGAGCTGCATTGTGGGAAAGCGGTCACCGAAGACAGCTGCCGGACTTCGCGAAAGCCATGGCGGCCAGCACCGACTTCCCCAGTCAATTGAGAAGAGGATTTGACACGCAGCTTTTCTGTGGCTTTGGCGCAAAAGTCAATAGCGTCTGAGAACTGTCTTTGGTTGAAGCAGCCATCGTTAAAACCGTAGAAGAATCGGCGTGCTAATTGTCTCTGTGAAGAGGGAGGGAGTGTGTGCCGTACCCTTGCCGTGTGGCTTTAAAGGTTCCCGCAGTCCCGTGTATACAGTCTTATAAATCACCGTAGATCCGTCCAGGTTATAATCTGGGGAAAGAGCATCCTTCCGCTTGGGCACATACCGAAACTCAAAAGTCTTGTTGCTTCCTGTGCTGAGTGTGAGTGTTTTGCTGAATCGATTCCCATATTTACAGCTACAAATGTGACGTTTTGTTTGGTCATAATTATATTAAACTTTGCAATAAAATACCATTCTTGGGTTTTTTTATTCCGAATTTTGGTGTGTTGGCAGTCTATCTGTTTTTGGATTTAATTGCGCAAAATCAAACCAGAACAGAAATCAGCTAGGCTGTCTATTATGGGTATTTGTGCTGGTAGAAGGATGCTCTAATCCTGCGTGAAAGACTGAAGGAATCCAGGGCGAAGAACATGATTGTGAGCACGGCAAAGAAGGTGTCTCTAAGGGCAAACACCTTCTCGTGAAAACTGTTCAGCTCACCGTCTCAGATTTGGCCAGGCTTTTTCATAGGACACAACTATTATTGAACTTATTCGCATACCAACAATGAACAGCCTGTGTGCTTTTTGTGCACAGAAGGAATTTTTGGATGATTACATTTCTGAAAAAGTTACTAATTAGGGCTTTTACGAAATCAATTCATCTAAAAATGTGAATTCATCACAGCAAGCAGTCAGAGCGTAGATTGTTTGTGTGTGTCAGAGTGGTGGAATGGTCTTATCCCATTGATAACAGTTAACATTTTCATTGTGATAATCCACTGAGACGTCGTCTGGATTTTGTTTTTACCTTGCGTTTTCGAGAGTTCATTTTTTTCATTCGTACTTGTTTCTGCTTATTCGAGTTTAATTAAATACGTTTTCAAAAAGTCTGGCCAAATTTGAGACGGTGAGCTGAAGTGTTTTCACGAGACAGAGTGTGCCTTTAACTCCTGCCGGGGGTGAGCAGTGGACAGGGACTGAAGGGCGGATCAAAGACCTGACCTGACCTGACCACAATGTCGAAGACATCCTCCCTGTCTCCCAGTGACAAGCAGTACGTTGCTTCTCTTGTTTGTCGTGATCTGGGGACCTGTATTTCACTCCTTGCTGCGCGGAACTCAGAGGGGTAAATCTTCACAGTTCTTTGAACTTCGCAAGATCTCCTGTAAGAACTGTCCTGACACTTCAAGCCACGGTCCAAATAGTTTTTGACTATTGTCTATTGCTCAAGACTCCCCTCAGGTGAGCGCTTTCGTCTACAAAGAGTACAAAACAGTGCCGCTAGGCTCATACTCCAAAAGACAAAGAATGACCACGTTTAAACATAATTATTCGTTTCCACTAACCTGACAAAAAGACACCAATTTACAAGGTAAAATCCTTTCGTTTGAAGCATTTTCCCAAGCATGCGCAGATATGCATATGCCTCTATTTGTTCAGAAGTTTATTGTTTCCTAGTACAGAAGAAATCGAAAGAAAAGTTAAATTGTTTGGTTTTCAGACTCATCAAATCAAGCAATCTTGACTTCACAATCCACAAACGTGGTGTAATCAGGACATCTTTACAGGTTAAAAGTCGTGTCTACTCGACTCACATTATGAAATACGAATTTTATTACGACGTTAAAGGCACAGTCAGCCTCCAGTAAACCACCACAGACACTGTCAGGCTTTTACACACAGTACAAACACCCTTTCATTTAAACACTCACCGCTTGAGAACATCGTAGGTGCCCTCCGTAAAGAGCGAGCAATTTTCTAAGAATTTATTTTTGCGTGCTTTATCTTACCCCTGAGCCATCGTGAACCCGTGTAATCCAGTTTCCTTTTTTTCACAATTTAGTCGTCAGTTTGTGATTTCAATACGACTCGCTGTAAGCTTATCTGCAATAGCACGTTATTGTGTACCTCTGAATCTAAAACGCAACAAACGTACGGCTGCGATTTACACGAACTAGAGCGATGGCGGTTGACCGTTCAGAGGAACTGGCGCTATGTAGAACCGTCGTCTTTTACGAGAAAGACGTTTTGCGTGACAGGTTTTTCGCCTTTTCTTTTTTCAAACTTTCAAAACTTCGAATTGTACTGATCTTGTCTTGATGAAAAAAAGATTTCTTTTGTGATTTAAGAATGTTTGTGTAACAAGCTGTCAATTTATTATTTAGATTTTAAAAGTTAGGTCTAGCACCAAAACGAGGCGCCTGATAGTCCGTTCGAATAGTCCACGAAAATAAATTCTTTGAAAATGTCTCACTCTCGACAAAAAGCAGCCAGGATGTTCCGGTTCGGTAAGCGTTCAAATGGAAGTATGCTTGCACTGTGTGTGCTCGGAGAGCTCAGTGATGGTTTACGGGAGGCTTACTGTGCCTTTAAGCTAAAAAATATTATTTATTTAATTGAGTCTTAACTCACGTATGTTAGAAGTTAAACTGTTGTTTGTGTGTTTTTCATTGATAATAGTTAACATTTTTATTGTGACAATCCACCGAGACGTTGTCTGTTTTCTTTCCATACGTACTTGATTAAAATTATATAATATATATACGTTGTAAAAAGTTGTTTTCGTTCAAATTCTTCGTTTCATACGCAGACGTTGTTGGTGTGAACTTTCATTAGTTTACCAGGTAAGGAGAAAAGTAAATGAGACAGAGCCGAATTGAGAAAAACACACGCACAAGAAACAGAGCAACGTTTAAGCAACGAGAATTAAACTTGTAGTCCCGAAGAGACCTGTAGTTGACATAACTACGAACTACCGGCTATCTTCAGCGGCGACCAAACGATTCCCCAAACAGCAGCCTTCCCCCCTGGCCATAAACAGCCACTCTCCTGTAAATGACACATCAGCAAAATCGTGAAATCAATTCCATTCCAGCAGAAATCGAAAATTCATCAGGGATTCTGCGACTTCATGGCTATTTGCCCAGCCCTTCGCGCCTCGTGTAAAGTGACGGTGGTTTCGGCGTACTTAGAATTCTCGCTCTCGTGTCGTCTCGGTATCCTATTACAGACAAATCTCGCGTTTTGCTGCGAGAGCGGGACTCTAGCCTTGTTACTATTACTGGCTCCATTTTGGCCGTCTTGCAGCGCTATTTCTCTCCTCATTCGATTTGACTCTCATTGGATGGAGCAAGGACAGTAACTGTTCGCCCCCTTAATCTCTCTTACGAGGCAGGTACCTTTCGAATTAACCTAGCGGTGTAGGTATTACTGGAACATACATGTCTAACCGTCTTATCCGAATGTCTTATACATTTGCTTATGTACTCTTTAAATTTGGTTCGACGAATTGCAGGCAGAGCATTTAAAGCTTTCAATGTAATTAATGAATGAGCGGCGGTTCGATGAAACTTTATTTTGCTCGACTGGGAGATTTGTCGTTGACCTAATTTACTTTTTCAAGAGAGAAGCATTGATCACTTAAATAGCGAGCTGTTTTACTGTAGAAAAAAAAATGGTTTAGACTCCCCAAGAGTTTATCCTCTAGAGGTACTCAGACATGGACTTAAAGGCCCACTCCGCCTCCTTAAATCATATATATAACTCTTGATTTTGCGTTCAATTTGTGGTCATATCTGTGTTTTTGATTGAGGTAGATACTTTTGCAGATTCCATGGGTAATACAAAGATTGCTTTCCTCAGTAATGGATGGATGGATGTTTTATTGTTCTAATCAATGAGTTGATTTTGACAATTTTCAGACAAATGAAATTGGTGCATAAAACGAAATTAATAAGGGTGTGATACATTGGGCTTTCAACATAGCCTACACATGCAAATAAGTGAGGCAAAATAAAGAAAGTGCCTGCCAAATGTTGAGACATAATCATGAAAACATAGCTTGGAAAGATAATATAACTTAAGCAAACATTGTCAAACAACACCAAGACACATACACAGATATACGCTTTCCTCAGTGAAACTTTGTGGCAAGCAACCTTGTACACCAGCTCCGATCTGCCCCGGATTTGACATGGGTGAACATCTAACCACTTGAACACATAGTAGTGGGTTTTTTCTTGGCCGAATTATTGTGGCCGGTGGACATACGGTCATTAACAAAGTTACTTAAAAAAAACCCCACTCCGCACAGAAAGCAGACATACAAGGCTTATTTGAAATTACCATTAGACTATGGTTACATTGGGGATGACCTTTCAAGATCGGACTGATTGTTCTACATCCGGGTTAACTACAGTCGGTGGATCATTTCAGGGAAAAGGAAAATATGCAGTTATGTACAAAACAACTCCCCTTTCTACCCCCCCTAACACACACACACACACACACACACGCACACACACACACACACAAACACACAGACACACAGACACACAGACACAGACACAGACACAGACAGACAGACAGACACAGACACAGACACACACACACACGACACGAAACCAAAACCCGACCAAAAGAGAACAATGAAAGATGATCGACTGAGGGAATGGAAGGGGACGGGGCGGGGATGTAGCTCAGTCAGGGCGGGGATGTAGCTCAGTCAGGGCGGGGATGTAGCTCAGTCAGGGCGGGGATGTAGCTCAGTCGGTAGCGCGTTGGATTTGTATCCAGTTGGCCGCTGTCAGCGTGAGTTCGTCCCCACGTTCGGCGAGAGATTTATTTCTCAGAGCAACTTTGTGTGCAGACTCTCCTCGGTGTCCGAACACCCGCGTGTGTACACGCAAGCACAAGACCAAGTGCGCACGAAAAAGATCCTGTAATCCATGTCAGAGTTCGGTGGGTTATAGAAACACGAAAATACCCAGCATGCTTCCTCCGAAAACGGCGTATGGCTGCCTAAATGGCGGGGTAAAAAACGGTCATACACGTAAAATTCCACTCGTGCAAAAAACACGAGTGTACGTGGGAGTTTCAGCCCACGAACGCAGAAGAAGAAGAAGAAGAAGAAGAAGAAGAAGAAGGGGACGAGAAGGGTATGCTTGAATGGTCACGTGTTCATGTGTTCATGTGTTCAAAGCATCCGTTAGGAACTAGATCATGATCGAAACGGTGCCCTCCCCTTTCATTCTCTATCATCTTCTCCTCCAAAGTGGGTCATTGGTTCTCCAGATAGTTCTATACGGAAATAATTGTCCACGTTAATTAATTTTCTCCTTTACAATCGTATTCTCTACCATCTTCTCTTTCTGTTTTTACGTGTACGAGTTCTCACCAGGGCTCGCTAATACAACTGTTCTTCTAGATCTTGTTCTTCGTCTTCGAGATAAACACAGAATGACTAATATTTCTGACTTGTACGCACTTTGAAGGCAAAGTAAGCAAGGTTTTAGGTGATTATCGTTGTTTTACAATGAGTTCATTATCATACATTTGTAGACTGTATTGGGGTGTGCACGTTAAAGATCCCACGATTGACAAAAGGGTCTTAAAATGTCCACCAAATACCCGTGTGACTTGGAATAATAGGCCGTTGAAAGGTAAATATGCGCCAAAATAGCAGCGATCTACTGGCTCAAAAAATTCCATCTCACACGCCATTCTGTAAAGGGCCTAGAGCCATAGGGTTAGGCACCTAAAAATATCCAGTTATTATTATTATTATACATTTGGCTGTAAGAAAAACACGCTGTTTATTATCTTTTGCTGGAGAGCATGATTATAACGATTCACACGATAGTTTACACGAAAAGCGAGGTATCTTTAAAATGGGGAAATTAATACAGGGATTTGAATTGTATCTTTGCCAGACTATTGTGCCAAGAACTTCCTTGTCTGACGCCCAACCTCCCTCCCTGGCCCTGCGTTCTCGTTTAAGTCTCGCGGTTCGCGTGCTTTCATTATCGCCGAGTTCATTACAGTTCGATGTTATTTGCAGTGGTCTTTGTTAGAGTCTTTCTCTGCGGTGGATCGCACACTCTTCGTTCTTTCCCAGACATTTCTTTTTGTCCTGGTGGCCCAATTAAAGTCTCGGTGAAAGAACGTGACGAGACGCGAAAATCGGTTGGTTGAATGTCTGTTGGAAAAACCGGATTCAGTGTTAACGTTGGAACTCTGCGGTTTCCTTGTTTTCTTTGTTATTGTTGCTATCATTAGAATTGTCTTTGTAATATACTTCTGGATGTTTTTCTTGTATTATAAGAGAATTCTGAAAGTTTACTAATGAGACTCGAAATGTTATGACGGAAGGGGGATGGCGGTTCAAAGGGAAAAACTGAAAATTAACAAGTTGGTTCGGCTTTTTCCTCATTCTTTCACTCTCACTCATCCCCCCCTCCCTCAACTACGCATTACCGGAAAATGGTCAACACATACCCGACACTTTTCTTTCGAAAGACACATCAATTAGTGAAGTAAACTACCATGCAATTACAAATTTTTTTTTAAAAAAACACACACACACCCCTACTCTACACATAGTACTGACACATGCCCTTACACAGCCAGACAGACGTGCTGAGTGTTACTCGAAACATTTAAAATCAGAGGCGTCAGAAGTGAGAATGTGTAGCCGTTTGACCAAATAGACACACATACACACGCCCACACGCACACACACACACTCACACATACACACACACACTCACACATTCACACACATACACACACACACACTCACACACACACTCACACACACACACGGCTACCACCCACCCCCACCCCCAACACACGTCGCTACAACCCTATAAGCCAAGCCCTCGGAAAAGCAGCGGCTGTTGATCAGATTCTATTAGTGACCGCTTAGCTCGCCAATCAAATGACCACAAACTGTCCCTCGGGCCACGGGAGGGAAAATACGATCACGCGACCGCTGGACGCAGCCATTCGAACCATTGACCCTTAAGGTCCGAGGTCTAATAGCCATCATCTGGTGAGGATGATACGATCCCTCCTTTGACAGTCCGAGCACGCTTCCTTGCTGAACTCTTGTCGCTGAAGTCGTTTTCTGCTCTCGTTCTCTCTGGCTGTCTGGGTGTCTGGGTGTCTGTCGTTCTCTCTCTGTCTTTCTCTTCTATATTTTGTTTTCTGTCTTTTTCCGTCTGTATTTTGCTCTCTGTATTTCTCTGTCTGTCTGGTTCTCTGCCTCTCTGTCTGTCTTTAGCTCTCTGTCTGTCTGGTTCTCTGCCTCTCTGTCTGTCTTTAGCTCTCCGTCTGTCTGGTTCTCTGCCTCTCTGTCTGTCTTTAGCTCTCTGTCTGTCTGGTTCTCTGCCTCTCTGTCTGTCTTTAGCTCTCCGTCTCTCTCTGTCTGTCTTTAGCTCTCCGTCTCTCTCTGTCGTTCTGTGTCTGTATTTTGTTCATTGTCTTTCTCTGTCGTGTGCTCTCCGAGGCTTTCTTTTTCTGTCTGTCGTATGCTCTCTGTCTTTTTCTGTCTATCTTTTGCTCTCTGTCTCTTGCTCTCTGTCTTTCTATTTCTGTCTTTTACTCTGTCTTTCTCTGTCTCTGCTTTGCTCTCTGTCATTCTCTGTCTACCTTTTGCCCTCTGTATTTCTCTGTCATTCTCTGTCTACCTTTTGCCCTCTGTATTTCTCTGTCTCTGCTTTGCTCTCTGTCATTCTCTGTCTACCTTTTGCCCTCTGTCATTCTCTGTCTACCTTTTGCCCTCTGTCATTCTCTGTCTACCTTTTGCCCTCTGTCATTCTCTGTGTACCTTTTGCCCTCTGTCATTCTCTGTCTACCTTTTGCCCTCTGTCATTCTCTGTGTACCTTTTGCCCTCTGTCATTCTCTGTCTACCTTTTGCCCTCTGTCATTCTCTGTCTACCTTTTGCCCTCTGTCTTTCTCTGTCTCTGCTTTGCTCTCTGTCATTCTCTGTCTACCTTTTGCCCTCTGTCATTCTCTGTCTACCTTTTGCCCTCTGTCATTCTCTGTCTACCTTTTGCCCTCTGTCTTTCTCTGTCTCTGCTTTGCTCTCTGTCATTCTCTGTCTACCTTTTGCTCTCTGTCATTCTCTGTCTACCTTTTGCCCTCTGTCATTCTCTGTCTACCTTTTGCCCTCTGTCATTCTCTGTCTACCTTTTGCCCTCTGTCTTTCTCTGTCTCTGCTTTGCTCTCTGTCATTCTCTGTCTACCTTTTGCTCTCTGTCATTCTCTGTCTACCTTTTGCCCTCTGTCATTCTCTGTCTACCTTTTGCCCTCTGTCATTCTCTGTCTACCTTTTGCCCTCTGTCTTTCTCTGTCTCTGCTTTGCTCTCTGTCATTCTCTGTCTACCTTTTGCTCTCTGTCATTCTCTGTCTCTGCTTTGCTCTCTGTCATTCTCTGTCTACCTTTTGCCCTCTGTCATTCTCTGTCTACCTTTTGCCCTCTGTATTTCTCTGTCTGTCTTTTTTGCCCTCTGTCTTTTGCTCTCTGTCTGTCTATGTTTGTCTTTGGTCTCTTTCTTTCTCTCTTTAGCCCTATGTCTTTCTGTGTCTGTCTTTTGCTCTCTGTCTGTGTAATAGGTAGATCTGAGAGTACCTACCATTTATTTCATTATACGGCACAGGAGAAGCAGGACATACAAACCAGACTACCGACGCTAGGCGACAGCCCGGTTCAGTATTCCATAGGTATGACCGCGACAATCCTACAGCCTTTTGTGGCACGTCTTTGAATTTTCTTCTTTAATAAGCACTTAGACAGAAACAGTTGATCTTTTCTCCCTCTTGCGGCTGCCAAGTTTCATCTGTTAATATTTACCCTGCGAGGATGTCTGGACATTTATGGGCATTACTTAAATTCCGCTAGCTGTCATACAGGAACGCTTTGATCTTCTGTCGAAGCCCCGCTTCCTGGCTATCGTGTCTTTAATGACACCCCTGAATGCTGAAAAGACAGACAGACACACAGACAGACATACACACAGGCAGGCAGACACACAGGCAGGCAGGCAGGCAGGCAGGCAGCCAGACAGACAGCCAGCCAGCCAGACAGATAGACAGACACACAGACAGACAGACACACAGACACACAGACAGACAGACAAAACAGAAGAAACAATAAACAGAGAAAAGTAGGTTCCAATCAGAATATCCCCTCCCAAAAGAAAAACCACACACACAAAAAAAACATAATCTCGCACTCTTGCCTGCAGCGTGATTTCAGCGTGACTTCCGGTCCACTGATAAGCAGCGTCCTGTGTACTCCAGTAATTTCTTTTGATCACGTGATTGTCACATGACCAGATTCCTGCCATTGACCTCAGCCTTAGAGTTAAAAGTCTGCTATTTTGACCTATACAACCTGCTACGACACGCCTATCCTTGCGAATTGATATATACATACTTAATGGAGAAGCTAGGAGGGTTTTGATTAGAAGCAACGATTCGATTAGGATCTAAATAATTGAAATAATTTCCTTGCAGCCTGGATTTTTTTAAATCGCTGCTTTTTCCACCCCAAAGTTGAGAATGTTAAAGAATGTTAAATTTGTTAGCCAGCCAGTTCTAGAAGCTGATAATGGATGGCCGAATGGAATGAACGGTGTTGTTAGTGTGTACCTGCTGTGTACCTATTATCTATGCATACCTATCACCATTTGAATTAGTTTTTTCAGCAAAACCCACCACCTTCTCCCCTCCACCCCTGCCCCTTCTCTCTCTTCCATTTTCATCTTTTCTTTTTTCTCTCCCCCCCCCTCGCCCCCTGTGTTTTATTCTGTGTGTGTGTGTGTGTGTGTGTGTGTGTGTGTGTGTGTGTGTGTGTGTGTGTGCTGTGTATGTGTGTTTGTGTGTGCTGTGTATGTGTGTTTGTGTGTGTGTGTGTGTTGTGTGTGTGTGTGTGAAGCCGTATGCATGCTTTCGTGCGGGTATGTGTATGATTATGTCAGAGTAAGTACGTGCGCGCGTGCGCACGTGTACATGCTTTCATCACTCAAAAAAAAGACGGAAAAAAAAGACGAAAATAAAAATGCCCCTCTTAGCTAGATAAGAATTTTTTTTTAACCCTGCACACGACTATCTCTTTCAATGCGGTGCTCAGGGGGAGATCTGTTCCACTCTAATGATCGTATTGATGATGCGCTGTGCTCACCGCCATCAAAGTATCATAGACCTGAACGCCGGAAAGATTGGGGATCGAGAGGACACAAGAGGTCCAGGTCTTTTAAAACCCTGGTAATTGTGACCTGGCAATCTATGTTCCATGAGAGAGAGTGGGCGCGGGGGGGGGGGGGGGGGGGGGGGAGAGAGAAAGAGAGAGAGAGACAGAGAGAGAGAGAGACACAGAGAGACAGAGAGACAGACAGACAGACGGAGAGAGAGAGAGAGAGAGAGAGAGACAAAGAGAGAGAGAGAGAGAGATGATGATGATGATGATGTTAATGGAACTTTATTTTAGAAGGATAGAGGTTTCAGGCCAGGCCTTTTCTAATAGAAAGGGGGGTTGTTTTGTACATAACTGCATACTTTACTTTTCCCTGAAAGGATCCACCGACTGTAGTTAACCCGGATGTATATACTTCATCTAATACAAATAAAAATTCTAATACATACAGAGAGAGAGAGAGAGAGAGAGAGAGAGAGAGAGAGAGAGAGAGAGAGAGAGAGAGAGAGAGAGAGAGAGAGAGAGAGAGAGAGACGGAGGGAGAGAGAGTGAGAGAGAGAGAAAAAGAGAGAGAGAGACATAGACAAAGACATAAACACAGAGTGAGAGAAAGAGAAATAGAGCGAGTGACAGAGAGAGAGAGAGAGAGAGAGAGAGAGAGAGAGAGAGAGAGAGAGAGAGAGAGAGAGAGAGAGAGAGAGAGAGAGAGAGAGAGAGAGAGAGAGTGAAACAAAGAGTCAGAGACAGACAGAAAGCGAGAGAGGGAGTGGAGAGATTGAGAGGAATGGTGAGGGAGGGGGGATAGCGTTCAATCCCTCCTCCAACAAATAACCCCTTCAAACTCTGCTGCCTCTTCAACACCTCACCCTGCCTACCCTTTCCTCAAAACTGCAAAACTTGTCCGCCTCTTGTATTTTATCCTCCATGGCAATACTCCGTCTCACTTTCTAAATAGAGACTACCCCACAATTCCTTGCCCACAGATTTTGCCTGACCCCATAGTTTCTTCTTCAGAAAAGCAACAGAAAAGTGCTAGGTTTTTCCAGATTCAGATTCGATATCTCTTGCCAGATTGTAGATGATGAAAAGTGGGGCATTTCTGGGGGACATGTCGTTGGGTTTTGCGGCCTTGCGGCCTTGCGGCTAATCATCTGTGTTGAAGATCTTCAGTGTATAGAGGTGGGCTTGGGGTCGACGGTGACCAGTCCGCAGCCCGAAGAACTCAATAAAACTGAGACTGGAAGCGCTGTCGTTCTCAACTGCAATCTGACAGCAGCCCTAAATCCACACAACCTACCACCAACTTCCTCCTACTTTTTTAAAACTGTGTATTATTTGTCTTTGGGAATAATTAAGTGGCTTTCCAAAGTGTCAACGTTTACAAACTTTTATTTTAGCATTGCATTGAAGTATGTTCGGATGCAAAATCATTTTGTTTTGCTTCACGAATCCTACGAAGAACATGACATGTGACGTATTTGACGTTGAATTTGAAATAAAAAAGAACGTATGTGTGGAAGTCTTGAAGTAAAAGAAAAAGTAAAAACAAAAACAAAAACAAAAAACCTAAATAAAAATAAAAGCAACAACAGCACACATTTGGGTTGACCTCACATACAAACAAAACGGCAGGCATATGAAAAATATATCATTGACCAGCCATAACAACTAACAAGAAAAAATACCGCACACAAATATAATGATGTACACAGAAAGGCCATACCTACACAATATCTTTTGAACGGCGAAATTAACCTACTTTTGTACCGCCATACCACCACTTTTTTCTGTCTGGCCGCCCACTTGTTAAATAAACGGTAAGTACTTTCAGGTCCACTTGTTCCTACTTCATCCCCCCCAGAGACCCAAACCGCATAGAAGTAAGCTTGTACAGAATGCGCCTTCTAAAAAAAAAAAAAAGTAATAATAACCAAAAAACATCAAAAATGAAAAAAAAAAGAAAAAAGAAGTAAAGAACAAAAACGGGGCCACTGTAGTTTGCAATTGTTATGGAAGATTGTGTTTCACGTGCCGGTCTTCCCTCGGGCATTCCTGATCTCTGCCATCTACCCCCTCCCGATCCCACCAACCCCCACCGCCCCCACGCCCTACCTCCCTTCCCTCCCCTGCCCTCCCAACTAGATCGTCATTTTCAAATATATTACAGTGTGTGTGTGTGTGTGTGTGCGTGTGTGTGTGTGTGTGTGTGTGTGTGTGTGTGTGTGTGTGTGTGCGTAGGTTGCATTGTAGCTTTACTGAGAGAGCGCCATTATTGAAAAGCCATTCCTCAATTGAGCCCGAAGATAACTTAGTGGAGTCTTGACCAAAAATGCTTTGTCAAAGCTTCGAGCAGCGAGATTTGTGAAGTAGACTTCGCCATGTCGACTTTACCCAATCAATTTCATACTTAAGGGACAGACTATGTCCTTTTTCGTGTTCGTTCTTTCGATTGATGTTTGTTTTTCTTCTTTTGTTTGTTAGTTTCAAAGTTTGCTGATAAACATTTACCAGGCTTGTTTTGTTAATCCCCAAAGTCAACAGAAAGAACAACAATTGCAAAATATTGATTTTTGCGTAACATTCAGAAAATTAGTTTTTCTGCCCGGAAAAAGTAAAAATTGAGAGACTTTTTCTCTTTCTTATTTAGAGAGAAAAAAATATAAGGAAGAAAAAGTTGAGTTTAAGTAACATTTATTTATGCAAATTTTTTTTTTTTAAATAAGTAGGACCTCTATCTATCGATCTTTCAAATGAAGAACACGGTAAAACCGACGAGAGTTAATAAAATGATGAATACTAGGCTTCGGAATTTACAATTGTTTTTCTTTAAATATTTATAATCTAGGCTCAACTATGTCTGGCGGTAGTAATTGTTATGGCGGTAAAGGAGGGGGGGGGGGGGGGGGGGGGTTGGGGGTTGTTCATTCTTACAGTGCACGTTGGTCCTTGAAATAATGTAAGAAATTTAAATTCTATCAGAGATTCTTGAAATAGGGACAGATTTAAGCTGACAGAGAATTTAAAGTGAAATAACGAAACAAGGTTTTTGACGGAGCTGATCTTACTTTTCTACTGTATGATGCATTATTGAAGATCGAAGTGTAACAACGTTTGGTCGAGTTTGTTTCGTAAGTTTGTGTCACCGTTCCCCTGTCATCATTTTCACGAGTTTTCATTCACAAACAACTGGGAAATAAATCTCATGTTCCCCATGCAATAAATCCCCGGTTACCATAGTTGCAGGAAGCAGGTTATACATGAATAATCAAAAGCAAACCCAATAGAAACGCTCGGGGATTCTTCGGCTCTTTTCATTGGCGTTTCCCCAGACCTAAACAGACGACACGACACTGCTTTGCAAAGTTCCAAAAACGAACTGGCAAACTGGCAAAAGTAAACAAAAAACAAACTACTTCATGAAAGGTCATAAATTCATCACAAACAAATGAAACCTAGCGATATGTTTTGTCTTCTTACAGAGTCATGGAGTGCGTGTATCTGTGTTTCGATACACAGACGTTCGGAGAAACACGAACGTCAAGTTCAAGTCAAACCAATTTACCCCTGACACACAAAGTTTGACCCGTGCACAAGACGTATCGATAAACGAAGCGCAAATAAGAAATAATAATAAAAGCAAAGAACATATATACAAGATATGCAAACATCTAACAAAGCCGAGCAAGCAGAATGACAGGTCTAATGAAAAACAAAGAGGCAATGAGTCGGAAACAAGATCGCATTTCTTTCCTTCGCTGCACGACGCAAATCTTCTGTGACCTTTGACCCAACGTAGCTTCCACATTCGATTACTAAGCTTAATATTTACAACTGAAAACCGAGGGGGTGGAATACTGAGAGGAACCTACAGAACTGTGCATCCTCAAACCTGACATATTCATCTAAACATTTTATGAACTCAAAACACAGAAAGTTGCCTTCACACGCCAGCTTTGATTGCAACAACGTGCTGGGGCCCCAAACCATGTATCATCAAAACGGAACTCGTGTTTCAAAGCATGGCACCCTGTGTTGATTTGGCACTTATTTTCTCACTACCAAAATGATGACAAAAACGATGTTTGGTGGTTTGTTGTTAGACCAGCTTTTTTGTCTGTCCTCGGGGGGCATATCGACTTTTGTTTCATATTTATTGACCAAGGCCTTCGGCCTTGGTCAATAAATATGAAACAAAAGACGATGTGCTCCCCCTCGGACCGACAAAAAGGCTGGTCTGTCAACAACCCATCAAACATCTTATAATGTTGGTTTAAACAAGATTTTATTAATGAAATACAGTGTGGCATGTATATACGATATAAAACATTTGTGGCCACACAACAAGCTAAGCTTATATTAAGTGTGGTTATAATGTTCGCCACAACAGATCTGTTCCAACTTTCACATTGAGACTGCTTTCACGTTCACACACACCACAAACAAACAGCGTGGCGAAATTGGTATTGGTATTGGTATTGGGATAGTGCTTTTTGGTATTATTTCATTCCGCGACGTATTCCCGGACAAGCTTTTTAACTTTTCGAAAGAGCTTCAGAATTTAAACAAGATTTAAAGTACCGACTATCAAATAATCTGAGTTATAAGAACCTACAGCCTTTTCTCGTGATACGCCTCAAATGTGAATACATTTGAAAGAGTTGGTCAAAAACAAAAAAGAGAATAAGATCTATGCTGAATAGATCTCGCATGGACCCCTGGGTTCTCGAGACTAGAAACATCAAATACCAATAAACCAACCCCCATTCCGTGAAAAAGAATGACAAAAACCGAACAAACAAACAAACAAACAAACAAACAAACAAACAAAGAAGCAAACACAAACAAACAAACTAAGAAACTAACAAATAAACAAACAAACAAACAAACAAACCAAACAGACAGACAAACAAACAAACAACATACAAACAAAAAACCCTGGGGTGTAGCTGACCACTTGAAGAAGAAGGATCGTATTCTTAACACTTCTCACATTATGCAACAGCTGTGCGTTTGTGGCAGGAACATGTACTTAACAGCATGTTGCAAACGATAGAAAAATAGAAGCGACAGCATTATTCTGTAGGCGTTGAGTTTATTACTCCGTCTTCTTGAATTTAATCCTGGCTGTTCTTGCTGGTTGAATCAAAAGGCAGTTTTGCTGTCCAAGGAAACGACAAGGCTGATTCAGTCAAAGGAATAGACGTTTCGGAGAGTTTCTTTGAAAGAGACAAAGACAGACCGACAGACATAAAAAGACAGACAGGTAGATAGACAGAGAGACAGACAGAAAGACACACGCGCGCCGCGCACGGACTCACGCACGTTCGAACTCATACAAACATATGCGCACAGTCTCTTTCTCCATCTCTCTCTCTCTCGATCACCCTCTCTCCATCTCTATATATATCTCTCTCTCCCCCTCCCCTCTCTCTCACTAACCCTCCCCCCTCTCTCTCCCCTTTCCCTCTCTCTATGAACACGCACGCTCACGCGCTCAGACACAGACACAGACGAACTAACAAACTGACATAATGCAAAGAACACAATTGACCAGCTTAATAAGCTGCCTGCAAGTTGTGAACAACACGTCGATAAAAGGACGGTAAGAAGATTAACGATACGTCCCGCCCAGCCTAGCACCAAAGGCCACTGGAGGCTTTGCCCTCCAATAAAATTGTGTTACATTCCGAGTTGCCTTATTCTTACCGCATCTTCCCATCGGTCATAACCGACTGATAAAAGATGACTAAACCCGACCGATAAAAGATAACTGACTGTAACTGTGACTGAAATCTCGTTTGTTTGACTGAAATCTCGTATGTTAATGTGACTGTTGGTGTAACCCAATTCTTGTTTGTAAATTTGAATGAAATCTCGTTTGTTGGTGCGATCGAAATCTTGTTCGTGTGACTGAAATCTCGTTCGTAAGTGTGACTGAAATCTCGTTTCACTGATTCAAATTTCATTATGTGGCCATGTTCTTCAAATCGTCGCCTTTCAGTAATGTGTGCAAATTATCTACTTGAATCTTGATTCAAAACGCTTTTAGCATCTCCCGAAAGTGATGCAGAGGATGTTCTACAACAGGGCGTGGGACTCCTTGCCCTTCCATTGACATTGATAGAAACTAACGAGCAGGCCAAAGTGATCGATTTGACTTGACCAAATACGGTTTTCCAGTGTTACTGCTTTCCACGTTTCATTTGGTTGACTGTTGGTGGGAGGTGTTGGGTGAGTGTGTGTGTGTGTGTGTGTGAGTGTTGGTGTATGTGCGTGGGTGTGTATGGGTGTATGTCTGTGTATACCTGTGTGGGCAAGGAGGTTATTGAACGAATGAGACGAATGTGTGTGTGTGTGTGTGTGTGTGTGTGTGTGTGTGTGTGTGTGTGTGTGTGTGTGTGTGTGCGTGTGTATGTGTGTGTGTGCGTGCGTGCGTACGTGTGTGTGTGTATGTGTGTGCGCGCCGGCTTGTGCGCGCGTGCAAGGGGTTTAAACGAATGAGACGAATGTGTGTGTGTGTGTGTGTGTGTGTGTGTGTGTGTGTGTGTGTGTGTGCGTGTGTATGTGTGTGTGTGCGTGCGTGCGTACGTGTGTGTGTGTATGTGTGTGCGCGCCGGCTTGTGCGCGGGTGCAAGGGGTTTAAACGAATGAGACGCTCCCATTCCCAGTTTGACCTTTTTTACTACCTTAGGTTGTGTCCCAAAGCTAGTTCACCTCAAAGAACTCCTATAATTATGTCAACATCGCGTCAGAAGCCCACGCTGACTCTGGCCAGAATTAGTATGTGTTGTGATGCGAGTGACGCCCCCGGTCTGTGTGGACATTTCCGATCTAGACGCATGCCGTCTTATATGATAACATCGTATTGATCCTTTCTCAGGAAATTGCCAGTACGTTTGACGGGTTCCTTTAGGGGCGTCTCTAGGAATTGTTTGACAGGACAGCTGTTCCATTGAAGCGGGCATTGCCCTCTGAATGCCGCCGGTAAGTCGTGGCGAGCAAAATAAATGAACAATACAATAATACTCTTTGGTGTGCTGTGTACAATAATACAGCTTGGTGCCATACGTCTGTTTGTCTTGGAAAGTATTGGCCATCCCACATTCACAATCATACTCACCGCGACAGACTTGTCCAGTCTTGCAGGCTGAATGGCAGTACCCTTTCACTTCAACGCATAACCAAAACTCGATACAACAATTGCATTCGATGCAGACATTCAAAATACAAAACCCAGATAAACTCCTAGGCTTTCTTTTTGAACAAGAAAATACAACGCGAACCAACTGAATTGCATGATCAACATGGTTAATTGTGTGAGATTGTTGTGGGAGAGCATATCAACTGTTAACGTTCACCCTTTTAGGTCAGTGATTGGCTGATCCAGGTCACGAGATGCTGAATACTGACTTACAGGCATAATCAGATCGGAGCGATCCAGTCCCCATTGCGGCTGCTGCATCTTAGTCACGGGATCGTTTCCAATTTTATTTTGGTAGAGATAAGCCGGTAATAAAACCGTTATTTCGAATGTGCTGACTGTTGGTAAGTGATAACAGATTTGTCTCGAAATCAACAGTCGCATGCCGCCTCATGTTGATATGCGTTTTCTCGACATGTCTGTGGCGAAGTCAACAGCGCAAAGTCTACTCCACGAAGCTCGCTGCAAGAAGCTTTGGCACTGAATATTCGGTAAAAAGTCTTCGCGAAGTCTTCACGACGTCAACTTCGGGCTAGATTGAGGAAGGCAGCATATTAGAAATAACTCATAATTCATGGTTTTTGTGTGAATGTGTTGTGGACACTGCAGACATTGAAGAGGCTCGCTGTCAAAGCGCAACACCGACAGTGACCTCAACTAACTATATTATATATACCAGTGCCTCCACTCTTCCAGTCAGGGCCGCTCCCCATAGCGCGCGTCCCTGCGTCCTATACGCACTAGAAGCCGAAAACACGTTCTAGAAAATATGGAGGGGGCCCCTGGACGCACTAGATTTTAAAAGAGCGGGTCCTAGGACGCACTAAATTTCCTTTATTGTGCGTACCGTAGATACCATTTTCAGACTGCAATCGACATTTAGCAGTACACTATACGTGACCACAATGTTTTATAAGTACACTAGGACTTTTCGGCTTTTGGACCCTTGAGACCCTCTAAAATACTGCAGTGGGGGTCCATGGACCCTCTAAAATTTATAAGTGGGGGTCCCGGGACGCACTAGGAGAGGCGTCCGTGGGGAGCCCTGTCCAGGCTTCAGACGAGGCTTGCAGAGCCACCTCGAGCGCACAGCGGGTAAGCTACAGAGCGCAAAAATCTGCTTGGGACTCGAAGGACAACCGCATGTGGACACTTGAAGCAACTACAGTTGAAAACACTCACTTGTTTGAGGCAATGCTCCTCTCTTAGCGCTGTGTCCCTCTGAGTTCCACGTAGGAATGGAGAGAAATAAAGATTTACAAGACGCACAGTTTTTGAAAACAGCAGAGTTTTTTCCCCCCGTTTCGGATACTTAAAGCAAGATTGTACCAGTACTTTGGTGAAAGGAAACACAGTATGAATGGGTGAGTTTGCTGAGGTGACCTACGTTCGACCCTTTTAACAGTAACATTGATTGGTCACAATTGAAGATATTTATTTTTATTTTTAAGTACGAACAATTTGGCCTTTTTATACAGAATGTTCTGCAATGCATTCGCACAAGCAGAGGAAATTAAGCCTGCTGTTTTGTTTTCTTTTTCACATTACCCTCTTGCAATTTAGTGGTACGTGACTTCAAGAGTCTAATAGATTTTGTTCTGACCCCACTTTTCTTTATTGCATTTGACATAACAAGTAAAATCAAAGCAATGTGGTTGGAGCTCTTCGCCTTTTTATCTCGTTCCCTTTCCGCAAGGTTACACAAGCTCTGAGCCCAAAATGAAATTATTGTCATATTTCTGAATGGGAAATAATCGAAAGTGCATATTTGCTTTCAAGTCGATTCTGATTACCTCCCGCTGTCCTGATGGCTGCCGTGGTCCGCCTTGATGCCGTTTCTGCCTTGGCGAGATAGCTTTCAACAAAGATTGGAAAATGGCTCCGCCACAGTGCGATCTCAACTTTTGCAAAGGGACAAAAATGACGCAATCGAACACTTTTGACCAAAAATGCAGGAGCGAAAAAGAGGAGAGAATGCTTTTCTATATTTTAAGTTATTGAGACATCCCAGTGCACTAAGGGATTTATAGAGCAAATCGAGAAAATTCATTATTGAACGAAGCGCATAGCGCTGAGTTCAATAATTATTTTCGAGATTTGCTCTATAAATCCCTTAGTGCACTGGGATTGTTTCAATAACGATATTGTCAGTACCGTCATAGAAAAAAGAAGATTCCAAACGCACATTTTGCAACGCGCATTTGAATAGGCATAACTGTGTGGTCAGGTCGTGTTCAGTAAAGATCTACTTTTGTGTGGGGTGTCTCAAGTGTGTCGTGCTTTCGTCACACGCATTTTAATTTTTGTTGGTAAATTCCAGTGTAGCGTTAATCTGAACAGTGATGATCTTTCAGAGAGACCTCATTTGAACTCGGAGAAAGGACTTCGTTATTTGCGATTCGAAACCTCCAGTCGAGCTTCGACGGATTGACTGTGCGGAGTGACTCCCCTTGAATTGACTCGAAGCGAGACTCGACGGTTTGCACATTTTCAAAACAAATGTGGCATATTTCTCGTGTTGTATCTTCACTCATCGGGGAGTCTGATACTAAATATGAACGGTAAGAATGCTCTGAACCCTACACGTATTATATCCCCATCGTTTTTTCGTTCACATTTGCCCAACATGTTAATTTGCTGAGCGGGGTTAATGTCGTCTGCTAGGCTACCTGGGCGAACCACTGCAGTCTGCACTGACTGAGTCTGCACGCGGCATGAGGCAGGCTGTTAATAAGTCTTATATATGGTAAGAACGTTCTGAACCCTACACGTTTTCGATTACGATTGTTCTTGCCTTGAAATAATAATTCGGAAACCATTCATTTACTGAACTGATGTAGTCGTATTTCTGTGTAGTCCGCTACAGAGTCGATCGAGTCAGTCTTCGAAACTGGTCTAGCTGGTACGTTATCGGAATAACACTTGTGTTTTGTGTTAGCCGCTGGGAATTGTATACTAACTCATCATTTGGTAATGTGGATGATAAGCTACATGCCACTAACACGGCATATGAGAAGAATCTATGCAAGTCGGCGAAAATTAGATGAAACACAGCGGCTTCTATTTTTAGATCAGTGGCACTGGCACAGGCACATGCAATCTGTCAGAAAAAAAACCCACTTCTGCTTTAATTGAGAAGCAGGGAATTTATGGTCATTTGGTATTGTGGAGAATATAAGCTACATGTCATTAATTAATTCTGAGGATGAGCGCACAGTCTCGCTTAGGCAAAGGGCGGAAGAATAGGCTACGCTCTGTGGAAAAGTTAGCGCACTCCAAGAGTGCGCTAACAGTTTTAGCGCATCGCCATTAGCCAATCAACTGGTTCCCATCAGTCATGTGACACCAGTACTTACTGACAATTTTTTTTAACGAGGTACGCGAAACAGTACAGGGTGGTACCATAAATGTTGCATATCGGAAGACGTAAATTTAGAGCGGTAAATTTTGATCGCCTTAAAGAAAAATCTGCAAGAAATAATTTACTTGCCTCAGTCCTTCGAACTGTTGGTATTTAACTGTGTGTCCTTTGCTCCATATAACTGGCTATAGTTTGCACGAAAGCAATGCGTACAAAGTCTTCAAGAACTGGATTTGCAATGCTACCAAGTGACGACTGACATCTTCCTCTAGATTAGCTCTTATCTAATTGGTTCTGGAAATGCGCTGTACATAGTCGAATTTGAAGGTAAACCCGTACATTTTCAATAATTTTACGATGTCGGGATTGGGAAGATAAAAAAAGCGCTTTGTCTGTGTATCTGTCTTCTTTAGGGACGGGTATGTTTATGCACTTGGTAGTGAGCAAAACAGATTTGAACAAGCGACTATAGTCTTATTTTTCAATCTTTTTTTTTAACTCGCATAGGAAAAAACAACTGCTGTTTTTGGCTCACGTAAGTGTAGCCTATGCGATCGTAACTTTGTCTGTCTGTGCGTGCGTGTGTGCGTGTGTGCGTGTGTGCGTGCGTGTGTATGTCTGTGGCAGAAACTTTAACATTTCGTCATTTGAAGACGTCACATTATGACGTAAGAGGGTTAGACGTCACGCGAAGGAATTACTGAAAGTCTCGGTCATTGTTATTTTGAGCGGGCCGAGACTAGTTGGCAGTCGTGTCCCTGTAAGTAGGCTACATGCAGACAGACAGATCTAGATCTAGTCACTAGTGTCTCGCTTTCTTGCACAGTGTCACCTATGCTTACTGTGTATGTGTGTGTGTGTGTGTATGTGTGACGGAGTGATTGAGTTTGTGTTACTGTTTGTCGATTTCTTACGTGAGCCTTGAAGGCTTCGCCTCTTGTTGTATTTTGTATTTACTGATCACGTTTCCATCCAAGACATTCAAAATTCTGGCTCAAAGATGGGTCAAACAGCATGATATTATAATCGACAGTATACCTCAACGAACGAAAATTGACGCTCTCACTGAGACTTTCTACATCTAGGTTTGCTATTCACCTTTCTCTAAACTCAAGCCGTTTGAACAGTTACGAAGAAAAACAGATTAGTGGATGATGTGTTACTGGTTGAACGATAAGTGCATATTATTTAATCGTTTTATTTTTTTCGGGTGAAAAAAGAAAACGATTAAATAATATGCACTTATCGTTCAACCAGTAACACATCCTCCACTAATCTGTTTTTCTTTTTGATGTACCTTACCTGCTTCATATTGTACGACAATTTGAAAATGACGAAATATCGCACGCAACAGTGGGCGCGAACGAGTTGCATTTCTTTTGCTGCCTACTGTCCAGTAAGTTGTTACACCTAACTGTCAGCTTTGCACTTTTTCTGGTCATGTTCATAACTCCACAAGCACGCAGCGAAAAACTAACAGACGACAGTTACAAACTCCCGGGGCATAAAGTTCACATCATGTACTGTCCCCATGTGAAATTTTATAACGCTCTGTTATTTAATTTCGACAAAGCGAAGTTTCGCGCGACGCTCCAAATTTCAGTTTGTAGTTTGTCGACCTCGAGTATGCAACACCTTTGGCACCCCGCTGTAGTTATTTTTGGAAACATATTTTAAGTTACTTCATTTTTCCGTCATTTTCGCCCAAGGTTCTTTTTTCATCATCTCTCGGCAATGGGCCCCTAAACGTGTTACCGTTTTTGTCGTTTGATCTGATTCAGATACAAAGTAATAAGACGCTGTCTATTTCGATGTTCATTTAATTTCAACGCTGTCCCATTCAATAAACCAAGTACTTTTACGCCCCCGCGCGATTCCCTGGTGCATCAACCCCGCGAAAAAAATCTCGGAAAACAAACAAAACCCTATTAAAGCTCCCCGAAAAACAATCTGGTTATGTGCATAGGAAACACACACGCTCGCACGCACGCACACACACACACATGCATCCACGCAAGCAAGCACGCACGCACGCACGCACGCACGCACGCACGCACATATGCACGCACGCACGCACGCAAGCAAGCACGCACGCACGCACGCACGCACGCAATCACGCACGACACACACACACACACACACACATATACAGACACAGAGACAGACAGACATACAAACGGATACGGACACACAGACACACAGAGGAACCTAGACACCCAGGCACCCAGACACACACACACACACACGCACGCACGCACGCACGCACGCACGCACGCACGCACGCACGCACACACACACACACACACACACACACACACACACACACACACACACACAATTGCCCTCTTATGATAAGCTATCCACCCCAGCCCCACTGCTTCCTATGTCCTTCCCAAGAGATCTGTAACGATGGAACAGTTTTTGCTCGCTGATCTGATTCTGATACCGACCGGCACATTCAGGGTAAAAACATGGGCTATCTGCTAAACGAACCACTTTGATCCACACCCATCGCTCTGTGGTTCTCATACATCCCCAGTAATTGAACCCGTTGATTATCATCTTATGCTGATCAGGTTCCGATGCTGATTGACACTCTGAGCAATGCCACCCCCTCCTCCCCACCTCGTCCCCCCCCCCCCCTTGCACCCCCACGTCCCCCTCCCCTTCTGGCCGTCCCATTCGCCCTGTTTCGAAACGGTCTGCTAAAAGCTCGGATTTTCTTCTAAACTATCCGCTTTAAACCGCGATCCTTCCTTTGCCCTACCCCAAGTATCCGAATAGCTATCGCAACCCTTCATCGTATACTGAGGTGCTTCCAGTATGAATTTGAACGGGGCTGGGTCGCTATTGCGCGGTCCGCTATTGCGCGGGGCCGCTATTGCGCGAATCTAACCCTAACCCTAACCCTAACCCTAAAGATTCGCCGCGCAATAGCGGCCCCGCGCAATGGCGGCCCCGCGCAATAGCGGGCCGACCCCAATTTGAACACCCCCACAAAACCTCGGCTCTTCTGCTGAACTGTCTTTATTCCACACAACCTTTCTCTTGTCATTCCCAAAGTACCCATAGCATACAAAACTTTTTATTTTGAACTTATACTGACACCAATTGATACCCCCCCCCCACCCTACCCCAAACCCCGACCCCCTTCGCCTCTCTGGTACCAATACTGATTGAATAAATCCCCTCAGAATCGATCTGCGGTATCTCGGTCTTGCTTGCTTTCTTGCAATCCCATCATGCCGCAAAAAAATGTCCTCCACTTCTGCCAACACAAACGACACTTTTCACACAGGGCTGTTGATGTTAGGGGGCTGGGAGTGCGGCGGAAATAAATGTTCCACGATTTACACTAGGCTCTTATATCATTTACGGGGCACTCGGCAAGACAAGAAAGTAACACGCTAAAAGAATGCTGATGTTTGACATGGCGGAACAGCGGGGATTTTGTTATATTGATTGGGGATGACATTGATGGTTGCCGATGCCCCTGATTGCTGACGCTCCCTTTGTGTAGTGGAGAGACAACGTTGCACGCACAATTTATTTTTGGTACCGTTTTTGCGGGCCATAGTTTGCGACCTCAACACAAGGATTAGTTCGCATCCCGTTGGTTGGTTGGTTTTGGGGTTTTAATGTCCCTTCAGCAGATGCTAGCTGCTATTCAAGACCGAGTTCGCATCCCGTACGGTTTTGTTCAAAATTTATCATTTTCAACTGCACTCATATACCTACTTGACTGTGTCAGCCTAAAAACTCAACA
>NC_090261.1:68611638-68626638 GCF_037325665.1 Littorina saxatilis
AAATACACTACATGTAGCCTACTGATGGACTGAGAAAAAAAAATCAGGGGTTGTATGTCTTGAAGAGGTGTGTTTTAAGTGCTCCTTTGAATGCTTGGGGTGACTGAGAGTGGCGGATGTGAAAGGGGAGAGAATTCCATTGTGTGGGTGCGCAGAAAGTAAAAGTGCGTTGTCCGTATGTTTTGGTTTTGGTGTGTGGAATGGTAAGGATGCGACAGTCAGAAGAGGCACGGAGTTGTCTTGCTGGAGAATAGACGGTGAGGAGTTCAGAGAAGTAAGCAGGAGACGAGCCAGAAAAGAAGTTAAAGCAGAGGGTGGACAGTTTGTAGTCAATGCGGGCTTGAATAGGTAACCAGTGCAGTGTGCGAAGGAGTGGTGTTGCGTGATCTCGTTTTCGTGCTTTGAGAATGAGGCGTGCTGCCGAGTTTTGGACTTTTTGTAGTTTATGCAGGAGGTACAGAGGACAGCCAGAGAGAAGAGAGTTGCAATAGTCAAGTTTAGAAAGAACAAAGGCACAGACAAGAGTGTTAGTTGTTTGAGAGGAGAGTGTGTGGCGAATGGTGCTGATCTTACGAAGCTCAAAATAAGCTGCTCTACAGACTAAAGATATATGTTTGTTAAGGGTCATATCAGATGAAAGGGTGAATCCAAGGTTTCTAGCTGATGGTGAGAAAAGAATGTCGGTGTTGCCTATTTGAACAGAAACAGGTTGGGGAGAGGGAAATGCAGTGTTCTTCTTTTTGCACAGTAAGACTTCAGTCTTATCATCATTCAGCTTAAGTTTGTTATCGACCATCCAAGATTTAACATCAGTGATGCATGTCTGAATGGTCTGGATGGCGGAATGTGTCTCTGCAGGGGGACTGGGTTTATACAGCTGGGTGTCATCAGCAAAAGACTGATTTAAAACAGAATGGTTTCGAATCAGTGTGGAGAGGGGCTTAGTGTACATGATGAAAAGGATGGGACCGAGTACTGAACCTTGAAGAACGCCGAAAGAAAGTGGGGCTGGAGCAGACATCTGGCCATCGACAAGCACAGCCTGAGTCCTGCCAATGAGATAGGACTCAAGCCATGCCAGCGGTGGACCGGAGATGCCGTACAGAGTCTGAAATCTATGGAGAAGCGTGACATGGTCAATCGTGTCGAACGCTGCGGAAAGGTCAAGTAGGGTAAGCACTGACACATCACCACCATCCAGAGCAGACAGAATGTCACTGATTACTTTAAGTAGGGCTGTTTCAGTACAGTGAGAAGGGCGATAAGCGGACTGAGAATGCGAGATCAAATCATGGGTGTTCAAATATGACAACAGCTGCTTCAAAACTACCTTTTCAAAAACTTTGGACAAGAATGATAAATTAGATACAGGACGATAATTCTTCAAAATATTGACATCAAGACTAGGTTTTTTGAGAAGTGGTTTGACAAGTGCAGTTTTGAACAATGATGGAAAAACACCAGATAACCAAGGCTATCATTTTTCTTCTTTTTTGTGTGTGTACTTTTGTGTTGTTGTGCCTGAAGAAGACCCTTAGGTCGAAACGTCGCTGTTATTCGTTCCGTGTTCGTCATTTTAACGTGAGTACATTGCTTTTTGGTCTCTTTACGTGTAAAGGATCAATGAAACCACCACGGATTTGCCGAGGATCTTACAAGGGACTATAGCATCCTTTGGAAACATACTAACTATGAGCGTCTCAGCTGCTCCCTGCGCTAAGTGGACATTGTTTGGCTGAAATGAATATCTCTAACTGAGACAGTAAACTATAATTGTATTGTATTGTATTGTATTTTATTGTATGGTATTGCATTGTATTGTATTGTATTGTATTGTAGGGGTCCTGATTTGGCCTATATGGTCCGCTGGACCCAAAAAGCAACAACTAACTAACTATTGTATTGTACTGTACTGTATTGTACTGTACTGTATTGTACTGTATTGTATTGTACTGTATTGTACTGCATTGTATTGTACTGTATTGTTTTGTACTGTACTGTATTGTACTGTATTGTACTGTATTGTACTATACTGTACTGTATTGTATTGTACTGTATTGTACTGTATTGTATTGCACTGTATTGCACTGTATAGTATTGTATTGTATTGTATTGTATTGTATTGTATTGTATTGTATTGTATTGTATTGTATTGTACTGTACTGTACTGTATTGTATTGAAATTGACTAAATTTGTTAAGTTCATTGTCTGTTCATGATTTCCTTATTGTTTTTTGTCCGTCCTCATTCAAAGTTTGCCAGGTCGACGTACCAGTGAATGCACCGTTCTGTCTCTGACAAAAAAACACCAATAAATGACCTAATTACCTTTCTTGTTTTTTGTTAATCTGTTCCGGATTCGTCCTTCCCCCTGTTTTGTGCTGACCTCATGATTACTCAGGGAACCAGCATAAAAACGGATTGTGAGTCCAGCGGAATTAATCATACAGAGGAGAGGGTGTGCTTGTGAATGCGACGAATCCGAGAAATAACTCTGTCGGGTTGGTAAAAAGTGAATACTCTTGGATTGTTTGAGGCACGCTTTCCCACGTGACATTAAAGGCCAATCCATAGCGAGGGGTTTGTCTGTACACGCGGAGATGGATCGCAAATACATGTCCTGTCAAGTCACATGGGAAAGCATGCCTTAATACACCCAAGAATTATGAATATTCACATTTTTAAACACATACACATGCGGCAGAGCTATTTCCGGAATCGTCTGATGCTCTTTGATCACAAGACAGAAGGCAACACAAACATACATAACAACAAATGCTTTATGTGGAAACAAGATGTGTGCGTTGACATGTGTGCAACAGCAATTTTCCTAAATACACACATTTGTTTCTTTTGTTATCTCACAGTCATAACAAAATCATTAACTAGACAGATATGATCTGTACCTAACACGGGATGTCAAAATCTAAAAAAACAAGTAAAAATAAAAATAAAACTTAACACGTGCTAATAGCACACACACACACACACACACACACACACACACACACACACACACACACACACACACACACACACACACACACACACACACACACACTGAGAAAGACACACAGGCACAGACACACAAACACACACACACCACACACACACATACACACTCCCGCTTACACACACACGCACACCACACACCCACACCCACACACGCACATACACACACACACACACACACACACGTTACACGGTTAAAATAAGTAGTGTTTATTAATTTAATGTAACAAGCATGACAACAAAGAAATATAGGTTTACAGCCAAGTATGAAACCTAAGAGGTCATTCTGTAAGTAACATGACATAATGTAAAAGAAAATCGCTCATTTGCAAGTGGTGTGCAGTATTTTAGAAAAAAATAAGGAAAAAAAAGGAACAATATACGATACAGATGTTTGGTTCTTCGTGTTATTTGAAGGAGTTTTTTTTTAACTAACTGTACAACCCGTTTTAGAAAATATGTTTTCGAGGAAGAAATTCTGCTTGTTTATTGACTGCTGTGTTTTTTTTAAAACGCCTTTAATGTCTAAATAATTATTATATTATATGTACACATACTAGCAACAAAAAACAAACAAAAAACAAACAAAAAACAAACAAACAAACAAACAACATAAACACATAACAAAGAAAATAAACATAATAAAATGAAATGAAGGGCAACGTTGATAATCAACGAGTACGGTTTCCAAAAATTAAAAAATTAAAAAACTGAGAAAAAAAACCGATAAAAGTATAAGCACAAAATAAGAAGAAAAGAAAGAAAGAAAGAAAGAAAGAAAGAAAGAAAAGTAAAGAAAAAGGAAAGAAAGAAAAAAGAAAACGAAAAGAAAGAAAGATAAAAAAAAAGAAAGAAAAGAAAAAGGAAAGAAATTCAAGAAAGAAAGAATGGATAAACAAAGTTTACAATGACGATAAGGGACGACAAATCAAGGACTCTGCTCTACAGTCATAGAAGTATGCCTGCATATCTTTCATGACTATTCCACATATTATAAGCCGGTGAACACACAATTGTTTTACATGCATTGTGAACAGATTGGACAACTTTAGTGTCCACAGTATTCGTGCTGAAAAATTAACAACACGTCTGAAGGGCCCAGTGAACATCGATGTGAAAGAGGATGGAAACATGACAATGTTACAACAATAAGTTGGCTACATCATCGGAACATATTACCCCATGATAGAACGTTAAAACAAATCTCGCAGCGCATCTGCATACATCCGAAGCATTCGTCAAAAATCCAAAAAACCAGAAAGACTTCAGAATAAAAAAAGCAAGAATGGTAGGTTATTGGCGCTGGCACGTTTAATTATTGACAAAATAAAACGTTACTTTTACAGTAGGTGGACCCAGTCGTCTTTTAAGTGGACAGCCAGACAGACCAACATTTATGGTACAAATAATGAACTTATCTCAACGTCTTCGAAGAATATCCCATGCAAGATGCCGGAGAGGTACTGTAAATGCAACGTTTTGTTTTGTCAATAATTAAACGTTCCAAAAACCTACCATTCTTGTTTGTTTTTATTCTGAAGCATTCGTCAGGTTTTGTCACATACGTATGACAGTTTTCATCGAATGACCTCTAGCACTGTCGGGCAATGAAGATCAGTGAGTTTGTTAATCGGAGTTGTTCAACAAATATCCGTATCATGTTCAACAAACATCCACGATCGAATCTGAAAGATACCGACAAGTCTTTTGGTTTTGCAGAGTTGAAGGAACTACTTCCGGTATTACGATTATCAGCACCTCCAAATAAGTTCCTATACAGGCGTATCTATGGTATCATATTTTGATGATCAATAATCTTATTTGATACACTTTAAACTATGAAACATAGACTTCTGGGAATTCATTAAGGATAATCGATGAAAACAAAGGAGGTGATTAGAAAGGGAAAATTAACAATTTCTGAATATACTTGACGACACTTGACGATAGAACCTTTATTGCCCAGAAGAAATACCGCTTCTCATGCGAATTTGTTTTTCTTAATTTTTTTTCTAGCCTTTAGAGTAACTCTTCGGTAAACCTATGTCGAGTTTGTTAATGTATAAGGCAAAAAAAAAGAGTCTGTTTACGGAAACATAGGCAAAATAAATAGGGTCTGTAGGTCGGGAATTTTTTTTGTATTTTAATTTTTTTTTCTTTCAAAAAACCATATTTTTAAGTTATTTTGCCAAAAAACAAAGACATTTTAATTTTTTTTTAAATTTAATTGTTTTTAATTTTTTTCCCCAAATGCCAAAAAAAAGTCTAGGGTCGCGCGAAAAAATAGGGTCGGTCGGGATACCGTAAACAGACTATTTTTTAACACTCGAGACACATACCAAAAACCAACATTTTGGTTTTGTTTCCAGCAGAACGGTAATGTTTTGCTGAATTTATTTTAAAAAGTTACACTAATGTTAATCTTCAAATCAACTCAGGAAATCTTTGGGGGCACAGGAGAGATATTTTGGAGCTAAATTAATAGCCCCATAAAAACTGCTTTTTGAACGAAAAGGTTCGCGAGAGCATACCAGCTGACCACAGCAGCCGGGCCCCACAATTGACACGGTGTCTCACCAGCGACGTTCAAGAAACGTAGAGTTACTATAAATAACCCACGCTCAAAGCCGGCAAGACAACCCAGTGGAGAGAAGCTATTCTAAAAGGGAGACTACTGCGAGACCAACCCTGTTGCATTTAAAACAACGAACATGTCAAAAGGGCAAAGCTGTGCATGTCTCAGTCATGGCACCGGAGGGAGGATGCAGCACTTACACCAAAGTCTCAGACACACCAGACAGGGTTCATAATATATTGATTTTCAACACTGACTCTTTGGTTCATCACATTTCACATTGTGCACACACATTAGGGCATTGGGTTGGAAGGAGATAGTTGGACATTATGCGCATTGTTTGCACTTGGTCCTTGCAACACGCCATGATACACAGCTTGATAGATTAAGGGATAGTGCGCATGCAGACAAATGTTACAAATTCCATAATTATACTATTAATACTGCGCTATCCGCTGCATATTAAAGTATGGATTTCTAGATAAACACAATTTCTTACATTATTTTCTTGAAGCAAGGATGAGATGTACACAAACGCTACGCATTGCACCATTTAACGTGTACATATGTATTTTCCAAAAGAGTTATTAACATCACAAACACGTCTGTTTTACTTCTTTGCATCACAAAACATGTATTGACAAATGACACTCATAGAAATACGTTCGTTAATTGCACAGTAGGGCAGACGTCAGAGGTATATGGAAAAGGGGGTGGGGGTATAGCGGGGAACGTCGGGGGGGGGGGGGGGGGAGGGGGGAGTAAAGGAAACACGTTGGTGAAGGAGGAGCCAGCTATCAGGAAAACGATCAACATTGTGCAGTCGTGTTCTTGTTGCTGTATAAAGGTGCTTTGAAAGATACCACCAAAAACCAAGAAAGTGCGCCATCATCAGATGTTTGTGCTTCAAAAGTTAAACCAGAACATCAAGGAATTCACCGAAGCTTCGTTTTCTGCGAAACCTGACTCTCACTCTTGGGCTAGAGACAAAACGACCTGATTCTCCATCAAGCTAATATAACTTTCATTTAGCTTAGTGAGCCACGACAGATGTTACAAGTACGACCTAATAACCATCTTCTTCGATCCATGAGATCACCCGAAGTTTAGATAAAACCACAACAGATTTAATCTCTGCAAACATTCACTCGGAATAGGCTGTGCGCAACTGGCAACCTGTTCTTGCAAGCTTTGTGATACAACGGACAAACGCAGCACGCTGTCTTCGGCGCTCATACTCAAACTCGTAAAACAGTTTGTCACCTTGACTCAATTCTCTAACCAACATGGCCGCATGAGCCGACGCAGTGGGCTGACCCCTATGACCCCATGGCGTCATCAGTAGGTTCAATATCCGGGTTCTCCATGCCCCGCTTCATCTGTAGAGAGATGTAGTTGTACACGCGTCGCCACGCTTCTGCCGTTGCTGAGTCGTAGCGAGCGCCTAGCACCTGACCGAAGCCGTAGTTTAGAGATGGCCACAGTTTCTGAAACACATGGATACACATTTAAATTCAAAACAACACAAAAACAAGGAAACCAGAAAAAGAACAAAAATATCGAATTCGGAATCGAGAAAATGCCAAGTTCCACTGCGGCCAGCTAGGGGTGAATTAGTAGGTCAAAGAAAAGTAAATTATACTCGATGCGCCGAGAATCAGAGTCTGTGCAGACTACATTTATATAGCACTTAATGCAATTTCACAAATGGGCGTCTGGGCAAATCAACTCAACCACTAGGTACTGGGCAGAGCAGGCTCAACAAGAACTGAATCGAAGTTATTTAATCGGCTCAGCGACACTGGATTGGCAACATCATCATGGCATTTCTGGACTAATATGCAAAGTATGTACCGTTTAGAGAGTTTTGAGTAGTTTTTGTCGGGTAAAATCCCTTTAAGGGAAGAAACACTGCATGCAATGACAAGAAGTTCATTACAAATTTCTCGTCGTTTTAGCAATCCATGACAAATGGAAGTTGAGTGGAAAGGGTATTCCGAAACAACAAGAGCTAAACGACGAAATATATTCATGGTCTAACGGAGGGCATTTGCCTATTCAGCATGCAAAAACGTGAGTGTCGGATTAAATGAAAGGCAAGCTAGCCAGGCAGAATCTATGTAGAAAATGATTCAAAATTAATCTCCAAAGTGGCTTAGCCTGGCAAAGCAACACAAAAACGTGTCTCCAGGAAATGAAACTGCCGATGGGAATAACATGAAACGTCTTGTAAATCCTCCGAGGAGTTTTCTTTTCTTCATGTTCATATTTTCATGGGGAAACTTAGCCTTGCACTTTGTCCAAGCGTACGTACAGGCACCTTGCAAAGTATTGCAAAGACACCTAATTCCTTCCCGCTTAAAGCCCAAGTATGTCTCAAATGGTTTACAAAACGATTTAAATCTTCTAATGAAAAAATCAGTTCTAACCTTATGGAACACACTTGCAATAGCATTTAATAGCATTAAGTGAAACAGTTCGTTTGAATTGTTATTTAGCTCGCGTAAACCACACACCAGATTTAAAGAAATTCCCGCCCAGCACAGGAAGCAGCTAAGCTGTGATTTTGCTTGTTTCTTTTTCCAAAAGAAATATGCTTTTATTATATGTAAAATCCTGGACGAGTTTGTGATGGTTTACACAATGGTTTGCACAACACAAAGGTAAACCTTTCACTCTGCACGAAGAGCAAGGATCTGAAACTGGTTTATTCTCAAGGACACGAACGTTGCAGCATTGATTTGTCCGGAATACAATTGTCTTCCTCAATACTATTGTGTGTTGGGGAAAAGACAGTTCTTTCACATGAAGCTACTAACTACACAACTTTATTTTGCAATGATGTGTCGTTTAAGCAGTTGTGTGTGTTATTATAGTGCTAAAAAGATGTTTTCTGTTGTTGCAAATGAAGGTTGCTGTTTTATTGTCAAACAATTTTAGTTAGATCCTTTTAGCCATTTCAGAACAAAGTCCTTCCTTTTCCCTTTCTGTTTGCTACTCAACTAATATTGCAAGAAAGAAAACCCTCGCACAAAGTGGAAGCTTACATATAGCGTCAATATATTCTCCCTCCCTCCTTACTTGTCATCAAAACTGACAAAGTACTCTCCAACTAGGTCCCTCAGGTTCTCATCCAAGTCCCTAGAACTAAACTAAAATCAGCTGGACAAAGATCCTTCCGATTCCAAGTCCCTACACTCTGGAACTCACTTCCCCTAGCAGTCCGCCAGTCTCCTTCACTACCATCATTTAAGATTAAACTGAAGACTCACCTGTACAAATCTGCCTTTTACTAAATTGAACAAAGTAATTAGGACATTGAAGCTGTGGTGCAATGCGTGCATGTGACTTGTGAGTGAATGTGCTAAATGATAATATAAGATGTTTGGTGGCTTGTTGACAGACCAGCTTTTTTGTTGGTCCAAGGGGACCATATCGTCTTTTGTTTCATCTTTATCGACCAAGGCCGAAGGCCGCGGTTGATAAATATGAGACAAAGGGCGATATGCTCCCCGAGGACCAACAACAAAGTGCTGGTCTGACAACAAGCTACCAAACATCGTTTTTGTCATCATTTTGGTTGTGCAACAAAATGCACAATAACCCACAGGGAGACGAATTTTTAGAATCCAACTCCGGGCCACAAAGCATCGTCACAGTAGCACGAGATAACACGTCAAACTTGTATATGTATGTGACGTCAAACGTAGCTTGTTGACGCTTTTCGTCCAGTCTGAAAATGTACAGAGCTGCGATCATACCTGTGAATTCAGTAAGTGTTGAGCATATTTCTTTTCTTTTAAGTGTTTATGACTTTTCGTTGTGGATTTTGCGATTACAGAGATAAGTTGCAAATTGACCATGAGTCGCCGCGGTAATTATCAACATTGATTGGGTCTTTGAGAGTGAATGCTTACAATCGTTGTCCTCGGAAACACAAATCCAAAGCCACGATGGTTCCACACATCAAACAATCAGCCTGATTGGCTTTTACTTTGACAATCCACGTTTCACATGAAAGCTCAAACCCATTCACAACCTCGAGTTATTGCATGGGGAACATGAGATTTATTTACCAGGTGTTTGTGAATGAAAACTCGTGAAAATGATGACAAGTTTACTTGTTGACTGGTTGTTTTTAAACCTTGTTGAGGATCATATGTGTATCTGGTTGTTGTTAATAAAAAGTTAACTATTAGTATTAATGCCTGTATTGTATGATGAATTGAATTCGATGTTTTTAATGTGTATTGGGTTTAAAAGTCCTAATGTATTATTATAATACAGTATGCCTGTTGTTAGTTGTTTAATTTGTTGCCCCACAGTCTGTGTTACATCTTCGTTCCGTTTTAGATCTGCACGCTTTTATGCAAGTTCTGTTTTATTGTCAGTCTTTTTATGTGTAACTATGTGTCTATTACTTATCTTATGTATTTTCATCTTTTTAAAAACAATTTTTCTAGATTATCTTATATAACTATAAGTGGTCGTTGTCTATGAATTTTTTAATTTTTTTGTAATGCTTGTATGTTATTTCCTACGAGGAAACTCTTTATATGTAAAATGTTGAATTTTAATGTCTAATGTAAAGCGCCATGAGACTGCCATTTGGCGGTGAACAGCGCTATAAAAGAATGTTTTATTATTATTATTATTACTACAAATCAGTTCTCGGTACAAAGTATTTGGCTGAAGATATTTAATAGCTTGTCCCATGCGTCGATTGCCGCTAATGGGAAACAAACGTGAAAAGAAGTTTGTCGCAATATCTGCTGCTGCTGCTGCTGCTGTGTGTGTGTGTGTGTGTGTGTGTGTGTGTGTGTGTGTGTGTGTGTGTTGTGTGTGTGTGTGTTTATGTGTGTGTGTATGTGTGTTGTGGTTGTTATTGTTGTTGCAGTTTGACGTAAATCTACTGATGTAGTGTGTGTGTGTGTGTGTGTGTGTGTGTGTGTGTGTGTGTGTGTGTGTGTGTGTGTGTGTGTGTGTGTGTGTGTGTGTGTTTGCGAGTGCGAGTGCGAGTGTGTGTGTGTATGTATGTGTGTGTGTGTGTGTTGCTGTTTGACGTAAAATCTGCCGTCGAAGTTTATCGGAAAATTGTCCTGTCTTAAAAATACAAAAGCCCAGCCCTGCAAAGTGTGACAAGAAAATGTAAGAAACACGACACACCGAAGGCAAGGGCCTCTGGAATCTTATCGTGCATTTGTACGACAAAATTGTCGCAAAATTGTCCGGTCCTGTCGCAAAAGTCGAAGTTTGTCGCAAAATTGTCCTGCAGCAAAAGTACAAGAGGCTATCCCTGCAAAGTTTGCAAGAAGATGAATGAAACATAACACAGAAGAAGAGGCAAGCGCCTCTGGAATCTTATCGCACATTTTTACGACCAGGCAGCGAAGCAACAAATGGGATTATCTGAACACAAAAACTTTATTTCCCGCCTGCGGGCAGATGAGCTTCAGCTCATAGTTCTCATCCCGTCTGGGAATTAACACCATTCGCGGATAAAAGACAGGTCAGTAGCTCAGCCGAATAATGAAGGTTCTTACGCGTTCGCTGTTGCAAGTAATTGGTGGGATTATTTTTTGTTGTCTCTTTATGATTTCTTGCCAATCCCAATTTTCTTCGTCTTCTGCAGATTATAACTTGGTGACGTTGATGGTTAGGCGTGTTCTGGGCGAAGCAGAGTGATACTCTAACTGTAGTCAATCTAGCAATTTCAGTAGTGCTCTCGGTATGTTGTAGAAGGTTGGTCATAATGAAAGTTACTGCAGTTAAATGGTCAAAATATTCTACCAGTTTAAAAAAAAAAAAAAAATTGCGCAAATTACAAGTTTTTGACGTAAAAGCTTCATGACATATTCTGTCAGTAGAGATCTGGACCTTCACGGTCAGACGTATTGTGGCTGAACAGATTTGAGATACATACTGACTGATTTCAGACTTGCATTTTTCGCAGCTTTCTACCAGAATTAAAGCTAGTTTAAATACTGGCTTACGCATTTTCGCTTGGTATATGGTATCTTCTCATTTTCTTAAGATGATATTGATGACATAAGTGATCAATAGCGTTCTAAAATGAAATGAAATGAAATGAATGAAATAAATGGGACACTAAGTGAGATACTAATAAGAATGCCTAGTTCTTGGGAGTGCTTCGGGTGATACAGGACGTCAAATAGTCTGCTGCAAGTTGGGCTGATGGGGTCTATGTCGACCAAAAGAGTGGGATTCCCTGCAGGTGGAGTTCCTGTAGGTGGATTCCCTGTATACAGGGAATACCACACGGTGTAGTTCCTGTACCGTTTCGCTGATATCGCTGAAAGTCACGTGATGCTGAGCGACATCGGTAGAATTTGATGTTTTTCGATCTTTTTTTATATTTCTTAGAAATTCGAGTATGGTTTGCAAGTTTTATTGAAAAACTACACCCTGTGGGATTCCCTGTATACAACGAATCCCCCTACAGGATCTCCACCTACAGTTTGTTTGTTTGTTTGCTTAACGCCCAGCCGACCACGAAGGGCCATATCAGGGCGGAGCTGCTTTGACATATAACGTGCGCCACACACAAGACAGAAGTTGCAGCACAGGCTTCATGTCTCACCCAGTCACATTATTCTGACACCGGACCAACCAGTCCTAGCACTAACCCCATAATGCCAGACGCCAGGCGGAGCAGCCACTAGATTGCCAATTTTAAAGTCTTAGGTATGACCCGGCCGGGGTTCGAACCCACGACCTCCCGATCACGGGGCGGACGCCTTACCACTAGGCCAACCGTGCCGGTATCTCCACCTACAGGGAATCCCACTCTTTTGGTCGACATAGCCCCCATCAGCGCAAGTTGGTGGTCCTACTATTTTGTTGTTGCCGTGTATGACTTATTAATGAAGAACGCCTGGCTCAGCACTAGATCATCTCTAAAGTTCACGACGTACAAATAAAGAATTGAGAAGAGAAGCGAGACCGACAAGACTTGTTCCGAGGAAATGCCAGGAAGTCAATAAATCAGATATAATACTGACATTTTCCGATTGATGGACTGAAGTCAGATAAAAACGAGATAGTAAGGAGGTCGGTAGCCAGTCAGACCAATTTCCAATTATGTGGCTAAACTATAACCCCGCATCATGCACACACACTGACGGTGACTTTACAACGGGGCGAGGCATAATTATTATGCTGGTTTTTTTTATTCTTCTTTTGTTTCGTTCTTTTTGTTTTGTTCCTGAAACAAATGAATGTTTTCCTCCATTCTTTGGGACTTACCACATTATGCTCCAGTTCAGACGGCAAGAAAAGTTCATCGAAGTTAGCATTCTTACGCACGCGATTCTTACTAAGAAATGTAGAATTATTTTTTATTTATGCTACAAAGTGTAATCATCGCAGAGGGGAGTGAAAAAAGAAGAACATTCAGAAATGGTATTTTTCTTGATCGTGTCATCACTCAAAAGTTTGACTTGGAAATGTTATTGTCACAGACAGTCAAACGAGGAATTAGAGGGAACACGAGATTCTGAAGTTCGTGACATTCGTAGACAGCAAGAGGCAAGCATTACAGTACGTCAACTAACCGGATTTTGCTTGAGACAGCTAAGTGAGTTAATTATCGGCTCATCTAATTGTCTCCTGCCCCTCTCTTACGGCACTTCTCCTCGCCACAGTCTCTCTGGGTGCTTGTCCGTCAATGCAATTAGTCTTGTTGATCTGACTAGACTTTTACAGATGTTGCGAATACAAGGATCCGTGCTTCCCCCCTTCTTCAGTACTCGAGCGGTCTGCGAGACGAACGTCCCTCACACACAAATAATTGACCCCTCCGGACAGACAGACAGACAGACAGACGGCAGACAGACGGCAGACAGACAGACAGACAGACAAACGATAGACAGAAAGACACACAGAGACAGACAGACAGAGCCACAGATAGAGACAGATATAACAAGAAATTCCTCCGAGGTAGGAAAAACACCCCCGTCCTTACCACTCTCACTGCCACCAACTGAGAAGGTTATTTCCCTTTGACCATTAATATGTCCCTCTATAAGTCCTTGTAGAATCTTAATCCACCAATAACTCCCTAACCGTGTGTTTGACTGGTCCCAATTTTTGTAAGGACCGTCTCAGGAATGTATAGAACCTGTTCACTAAGTTTGGTGACGATCGGTCCGTTCATTCTTGAGATCTATATGCGAACACAAACACACAAACAAACAAACACATCGACCGAATCCTATACACACCCCTATACCGGGGGTGTAAAGACAGAGACAGAGACAGACATACAATGGCAGAGACAGAGATTTAGACGGAAACACAGACAAACAGCGAGACAAAGAAACAGCGACAAACACAGCAACAAAGTAAAAACAGAGAAACAGCGACAAACACAGCAACAAAGTAAAAACAGAGAAACACAGACAGCCACAACCAATAAGTCCAGACAAACCTTCAACATCTGAGGCTTGACGTGTCGCCTGACGTGCGTCTGGCCGATGGAGACCAGCACACTGTTGAGGAAATCAGAGTCCTCGAGACTCTCCACCGCGGCGCCCAGGCCCTCCATGACGGTGACCGCGTGCTTCTGCAGCATGTCGCGATCCACGTCCATCTCCAGCTGGTTCACCTCGTTCACTCGGACGATCTTCGGGAACAGCCGCTTCAGCTCCGGCTCCGTCTCGAACAGTCTGGAATAATATGTAGGGTATGATTTTGTGAAGAGAAAATAAGAATGTAAAAGGGAATAATCATCAGGGAAAAAAATATAGATGCGGCTGCGTCTCGAACAGTCTGAAAACAAGGCGGGTGTGTGTTGAGAGAGGCATAATCTGGAACAATCGTTTCACATTCAGTTCTGTTTTGAAGAGTGAGAAGGTAGCATTATCGGAAACAAATACATGTGTTGAAATGGCTATGGCTTGCCGAAGAACCATGTTCAGCAGCCGATCCATAACTGTAAACGCATAAGTTTTTCCAAGATAAAGTATACGCTTTGTTAAGGAGGGAACTTAAGTTTGTGACAAAATAAGCTTAATTTAAAGTCAACATGTCGTGACAATGTCAAAACATAGTCAAAGGAGAACAAAAACTCGCGAACCCGAAAGACGAATGTATCAAAAGACAGTGTTCTAACAGTAACACTTTGCTTGTCTACGTCTACTGAAATGGGCCAGCACGACTCTAACACACCGTGACAGAGACAATTTGAGGTCTGGTTCTGTTCACGGAGGTTTCGGCCAGACTGAAATGGACTGTGATTGTGCGAAGCCACTCCGCGCAAATGGCACAAGAACATAAAACCCCTCGGGATCTGATCGCGGTAGTAACTGGGAAGAGGAATCCAGTGCAGTGATCTATGAACAACGGTGTTGTTGTCTGTCTCTTTATAATTGCACCATCTTGTGTTAGAGATA
>NC_090261.1:68636638-68676638 GCF_037325665.1 Littorina saxatilis
CATTTTTTATGTGTTCAGTTTATTTTAGATATGCTGCTAACTAGTCTGTTTTGGCATTTATTTTACATAACATAGCAAAGTTTTATTGAGTTTTGCTGATAAACAAAAAAGTTATTGTCACCTGAATACCCCCACCCAAATTTCAAAGTTGGACGTTTCATGACATACGCATGCCTAAGGCAAAAAAAAAAAAAATAGTCTGTTTACGGTATCCCGACCGACCCTATTTTTTCCCGCGACCCTAGACTTTTTTTGGGCATTTGGGGAAAAAAAATGTTGGCAAAATAACTTAAAAATATAGTTTTTTGAAAAGAAAAAAAAAGAAAAAAAAAGGTCTCTGTTTTTTGGCATAATAACTTAAAAATGTTTTTTTTTGGGGGGGAAAAAAAAAAGTCCCGACCTACCGACCCTATTTTATTGGCCTATGTTACCGTTAACAGACTTTTTTGTGTGTGCCTAATAATGCATTCCTATAACTAACTTATAACAAAACCCCAGCTTGTTTCTGTCATAAAGTGTGTCTAACATATGAGTTTATCCACAGTCCGACCCATCCAATGTAAAATAACAATTTTTTTTTTCTCGATAATTAGATAATTGGTCAGTGGAAAACTACAGGGGGGGGGGGGGGGCATCGTAAGCTTGCTTACGATGGGTAAGGGAGCGAAATGGTAAGAGTTAATGGAAGTCTCAATACACTAACACCAGGGTTAACACATATTTCAAACAATACAGACAGAAAGCGTTATAATTGTTTTTGTGATTCCAGTTCGAATGCACCAAAACTGGTTTAGCAGGAGCTTTAATCAATGCTCTTTGAATGCCCTAAACACTAAACTTAGGAAAAAAAACATGTTCGAGACAATACAGACAAGATGAATTGCAATGGTTTTTTTTTTTTTTTTTTGGGGGGGGGGGGGGCGATGCTAGTTGAAATGCATAGATATAAGCTTAACTTGAAGTCTGACGTGGGCTCTTTTCCTTGGCGGAATACTCGTGTGCTGAAGACAGTTGGGACACATGTTCGAGACAGTACAGGCAGGAAGCATTGCAGCCTTTTTTTTGTGATTACAGTTTCAATGTGCCACTTGGTACTAACTTGATATGAAATTTGATTCAGAACCTTGTTTTAATAACACACATAGACTCACACAAACATGATAATATCCAATTAATACAGTGAATATAAAACAACTATCCCGGACCCCAACAAAAATCCAAACAAATACAATGCCAACAGTTGTAATGCTAAACACACATCATAGACAGGATGAGCACGTATTCGAGACAGATAGCACCCGAGAAAGTACGGTGGCCAACTTCAAGATTTGAGTTCAAACGCTCCGATGTCGAGCTATCGTGAAAGATGGTCTGAGCATTCATTGTATGAGCTTTCTCTTTCATTCCGCTACTCGCGGTATCATCGCCATACACTCCTGCACTCTTCGCGATCCTGTTGCATGTCATTCAATGTTGGCAAAAGTACCCCAGAACCTATCGACACAGACAGAATAGACACTTATGCGGTAATTTGATGACCAATCTCATGCTAGGTTCTGTCCATCCATCGTGTAGCCGCGGAGCAGACACCTCATTCTCTGGAAATGTCTGGTCTTGTGCCAGTTGCCTTTCAGAAAGTTGTAAAAGTACTCCAGAAAGTACTGCCGTCACCTTCAAGATTCCATTTCAACCGCTACGATCTCGATGTAGTAGGGAACATGATCCTGCCCTTACACATCCCCGTTTCAAAAATCTTGTTTTCTACACAAAAAAACTCTGATCTCCTGCCTGTCGACTTTCTGAATTTGTAAAAATACTCCAGAAAGTACTGCCTCTTCTTTAAGATTCCAGTTCAACCGTTCCGATGTCGATTTAGTAAGTAACATGATCCTTCCCTCACACATCCCCGGATCCAAAATCTTGTTTTCTAAAAAACCCTCTGATCTCCTGCCTCAGAATTTGTAAAAGTAATCTAGAAAGTACTACGGTCAGTGACAAGCTCCTTGGGCAACTGTTCCGCTAACGATCAGGTCTGAAATATGATCCAAGCTAGATCTTTCTTTCGATTGCTCGCTGTATCAACATTTGCAAGTCGCACTCCTACGCATACCTGTGGTATGAAAATCTCGTTAATCGACTTTGGAATATGATCTAAGCTCTATCGTTGGTGCATTACCTCTGGCAGAAAAAATCCATTTTGACAAATGTTGGTCTCTTGCCATTGTAATAAAAGTATTTCCTAAAGTGCTGAAGTCAATTTCTAGCTTCCTAGCTACATTTTCCGATAACGAACCAAAATGAAATCTGACCCAAGCTTGATATCCTTTTTTTTTTTTTTTTTTAGCTTACTCGCTGTATTTAAACTACCCACTCCCACTCTATGCGTTCATCAAATCTGATCTAAGCTCTAGCCTTCCCACGCTTACCTGTGAAAATCTCGTTTTGTGAAGTATTTTGTAGTTTCCTGTGCTTTGCTACATCGATTGCAGTCACTGTTAATATAATTTCAGCCGAAAGCGATCAGTTGACATAACATAATCTTGTACGACAGAAAATATTTTCGTGTTCAAAGATATAGTTAAATCAGTATTTCCAAACAAGAGTGTTGTGCATTCCCTACAAAGACGTACTTGTGGATTTGTTTTGTTTTGTCTATGATCAAACATTCCCTACACCACCCAATGATGTTGTTTTAATAGTCAATGTCCAGGTTCTTGCTTAAATGCTCTGATAACGAGCTAGCATGAACCTTCATTTGAATACACGCTGCGTCAAAACTTTGCAATCACAATTAATACGATCGTTGTACATGAAATATGATCTTAACTTGATACTTCCTACGCGTATATGTGGAATTAAAATCTCGTTTTCTCAATCACTATTTGGTCTGTTGTCAATCAGAATTTCGAAAAATTGCCAATAACGTACTCGTGGTCACTTTCAGGATTGCAGGTTAACAGGTCCGCTATCGACCAATCATAAAATATGATCCAAGCTATCCCTCCTCCGTATACCCGCGGTATCGAAACCTCATTTTCTGAAATAATCTTTGATCTCCTGCCAGTTATCACTCAAACGCCCAATTAAATATACTCTTGGAATTACTGCAATGGTCAGTTTCAAGATTCCGATTTTCCCGCTTCGACATCGATCTCGTACGAAACATGATCTGGGCTCTTCACCCCTCCCCTGTGAATTACTCGCGGTTTCAAAACCTCGTTATCTAAAAAAATCTTTCGCCTTCTGTTGTCACTCATCACTCAAACAAATGTATGAGCACCCGTGGAAGTACTGTGCTTCATTTAAATATTCCAGCTCAGATGTTCCGATATTAAGTTTGTTCTCCTTCCTTGGATTCCTCGCGCGCGGGATCAGTCAATCTTCACACTCTATCATAGAGTCTTTAAAATGATGACTCTTTCTTCTCCTGTAAGTCTTTATCTGAAGGTTGCAAAAGCCCAAAACCCATCCACGGAAACAGCAACACACACTTATTTAGATAGTCTTATGTTAGGATTTCTGGTTCCGTCCTAACCCCTCCCCCCCATCCCCCGCTCCACCTCCTCTCTCTCTCCTCTCTCTCTCTCTCTGTCTCTCCCTGTCTCTCTCTTCCTCTCTCTCTCTCTGTCTCTCTCTGTCTCTGTCTCTCTCGCGAGATTTTCGAGCAGCAGGGCGGAAATTTAGAGCTCTCGATTTGACTTTGAGAAACGCTCAATAATTCCCTCAAAATGCCAGCTGATGGACTCCCAACACAGCTGTGGAAGGTACACTGGAAGCCCTGCTCAAGGTAAACACCGTCTGTTCCTGGACAGTGTGTGCAGAAGGAACGAAAACTACAGTTGTCCTGCGACTTGTGTCAGCCTCTGACTCGGACCGGCCAGCCATGACTCAACATTTTCGACGAAAGCCGCCAAGCCAGCTTCAGCGCGACAAGCTGCGAGCAGAAGAAAGAAAGAGAAATAAAGAAGAAGAAAACCGTGTCGACACATTGAAGGCAAGTCATGAAATCCCTTCACTGTTCAATCCCGCTACCCTTGTTTCGACACAAGAAGGCAAGTCATGAAATCCCTTCACTGTTCAATCCCGCTACCCTTGTTTCGACACAAGAAGGCAAGTCATGAAATCCCTTCACTGTTCAATCCCGCTACCCTTGTTTCGACACAAGAAGGCAAGTCATGAAATCCCTTCACTGTTCAATCCCGCTACCCTTGTTTCGACACAAGAAGGAAATCAACAACAACTGCTGGAATGTGAAAGTGACACACAACACAGTGACAGTGACATTTTTGCACGTGCTGCACGCACTGATGACAACACGCCCTCTGAACGTAATAACAATAAACAGGGTGAGGCTGAAGCTGTGCTATTGTCGCCACGGGCCACTGAGTCACGTGGCGTGTCTGTTTTGGATACCTGGCTGTTGAAAACACAGTCTCGGACCAGAGAAGTCACAGAAACACAGGATACATCAGAGAAAAAGGCATCTGACCTAGGTTACAGTCTGTCGGCCGTAAAGGAGTATGTGCCGGGACTGAAGGACCGATCAGCTGTGCGTGAAGTGAAACATGTACACAGAAACAACTCTTTTCGAAGGGTGGTTCGTGACAACACAGATGGCAGACAATCACTGCTATGTGAAACTGACGATTTCGTGTTGGTCACCGATTGCAGCACCGACAAAAGTCCAGGCACGTACGGATGATCAAGCAAGCAGCTCGCCACATGATACGAGAAGAGAAGGAGTACCTCGACAAGCTTCGCCATGGGTCACCCGTCGACAGGAGAAAATTCGCCGATCAACTCCGAACTGCGCTACACGAAGTGTCTGTACTCCGGGATGTGACTAAATTTTACCTCGGTTGACAGCAAAGTTATTCGGTTCGGATATCGTATCGATGTTGTGGGTGTGACTCGGGACTTTTGTTCTCATCATGACATTTTGGAGAACGGTGTAAATTGCATTACACAGAACAAACGGACAATACGAACGCTGACGTGGAAACTACCGTGTCGGGAAAAGGATGGAAACTGTAAATCATCCCTATGATCGGTGCATTGTTAAACGTTTCATGTTTTCGAAACTATGTGTACACCGATTTCCCTTCCCCTCTTTCCCCATTGCAAGGGGCCGATGGCCTAGCAATTAAACTGTCGTATTCGTATTCTCTGTCTCTCTCTTCCTCTCTCTCTCTCTCTGTTTCTCTGTCTGTCTGTCTGTCTGTCTGTCTGTCTGTCTGTCTGTCTGTCTGTCTGTCTGTCTGTGTCTGTGTCTCTCTCTCTCTCTCTCTCTCTCTCTGGTCCCTCGCAAGCTGCCTTTGTGGTTTGTGTAAAACACCCAAAAAAGAACTGCAGTCAACTCTAAGTTTGTTGTTCAACCACTGCAATATTGATCCAGTGTGACATATGATCCAAGCTCTATCTTTCTTTTGATTACTCTCGGTATCAAAACTTTGCTTTGTATCACAGTGTCTTTGACTCTTTGCAAGCTTTCCTGCAAAGTTTACAAAAGTACTCCAAACGCTATCGACGGAAAGAGCATGGGTACTTATGTAGTAAGTTGCTGACCAGTGAGATGAAAACATATTCCCTGAATCGACTCCTAACTCAACGTCTTGTATCAAAGGGAAGTCTGTATTATGTGGAGCAAAACCAAAGTGGATCAAAGCGTACTTCGGAATTGGCAGATAATGACAACTGCTGGTTGAACGTTTAGTATAGACCAATAATGAAATATGATCCAAGCTATCCCCCCTCAGCATTCCCGCGGTATCGAAACCTCATTTTCTGAAATAAACTTTGGTCTTCTGCCAGTTATCACTCAAACTCTTGGATTTACTGTAATGGTCAGTTTCAGGATTCCGGTTTGCCCGCTTCAACATCGATCCCGTACGAAACGCCTATTTCATGTCAAGAGGCACACAATGTGATGAAAGCCTCAGTCGGAACTGGTATCTAGAGATAATTAATGCCTTTCCTTGGCTTTAAAGGCACAGTAAGCCTCCCGTAAACCATCACAGAGCTCCCCGAGCGTCTACATACAGTACAAGCATACTTCCATTTGAACGCTCACCGAACGGGAACATCCTGGCGGCTTTCTGTCGAGCGTGAGAAATTTTCAAAGAATTTATTTTCGTGGACTTGGTCTTCTACAACAATGGCGCCTCGTTTTGGTGCTGGACGGCTGTTATGATACCTGAAATCACGCCCGGACAGTAAGCCTCCCGTAAACCATCACAGATACTGTCAGGCTTTTACACACAGTACAAACACCCTTCCATTTGAACGCTCACCAAACGGGAACATCCTAGGTGCCCTACGTAAAGAGCGAGCAATTTTTAAAGAATTAATTTTGCAGATTGTCTCGAACACTTTTTGGACCCATCCTGAACTCAGGTCAAACATGAGTTACTTCCCTTCGGGTCTCATTCTATCGATGTAAACTGGCGATAGCCGTGAATCGATGATTATCAAAATGTTTTTGGACCGTGGTGCGTTTTTGCGCTAGACCTAACTTTTAAAATCTAAATAATAAATTGACAGCTTGTTACACAAACATTCTTTAATCATAAAAGAATTCTTTTTTCATCAAGACAAGATCAGTACAATTCGAAGTTGTGAAAGTTTGAAAAAAGAAAAGCCCGGAAGCAGGGTCACGCAAGGGTCGTAGCAGACGACGGTTTATCATGCATATCGCCGTTCCTCTCAACAGTCAAAAGCCATCGCTAGAGTTCTTGTGAACCACAGCCGTTTGTTTCGTGCATAAAAACGTGCTATTGTAAATAAGCTCACATCGAGTCGCATTCAAATAACTAACTGACGACTACATTGTGAAAAAGGGAAACTGGATCACACGGGTTCACGATGGCTCAGGGGTAAGATAAACCACGCAAAACTAAATACTTTGAAAATTGTTCGCTCTTTACGGAGGGCACCTAGGATGTTCTCAATCGGTGAGTGTTTAAATGAAAGGGTGTTTGTACTGTGTGTAAAAGCCTGACCGTATCTGTGATGGTTTACGGGAGGCTTACTGTGCCTTTAACTCATACAACAAGGGTGAATAGTCAGACGTCGACAGTTTCAATATTTAGAAAACTGTTGAAGTGCATATTGTTGAAAACTGTTGAAGTGCATAATGTTAAACACTGTTGAAGTGCATATTGTTAAAAACTGTTGAAGTGCATATTGTTAAAAACTGTTGAAGTGCATATTGTTAAACACTGTTGAAGTGCATAATGTTGAAAACTGAGTCAAGAAAAAAGTTAGTAAATTTGACTGTTGTAAGTATGCAATTCTCCCGAAACGTTCTACTCGTGTGCATGTGCTGAGCACTGTTACACACTGAACATAGAGCACTGTTACAGACTGAAAATAGTTCAGTTCTTAAGGGGCAGTCTTATGATGACTGAGAAATCAGGTCTTGGGTGAGTGAAAATACTTCAGATAACAAACCGACGGAAGAAAACTTGGCAGCATATAAACTATAATTAATGCAATCAAGCCAGACAAAGACTCATCGAGAAGTCGCAACTCGAGAAGCTGATTTCTAGTATATAATAAGTTATTTTTTGTAAATACAAACAGAGAAACAATGCATTTTCAAGGAAAATTAACGAAAATGAAGACAATGTATGGACAAACAGTGCTTTTGTGAACAAGAAACAATTAACAAGTGGCTCTATCCCATCTCCCCCCCTTTCCCCGTCGCGATATAACCTTCGTGGTTGAAAACGATGTTAAACACCAAATAAAGAAAGAAAGAAATGGACAAACATGAACTAAAGATGCGAAAATGCATTGATATTTGACCAGTTATTTAGGTTTATCTTATTAAGCAAACGTTTTGAATAATGAATGCATTTATCTCATCCATGTTCGAAACGTCCATGTGCAATACTGTTTACATTTTCTTGTTCTGGTAGTATTCTATTTTCTACCATGTGGAAGTCATTGTGTGCGTGTGTGTGCGAGTGAGTGTGCGAGTGCGTGTGAGTACTGTTGTTAGTTTAGCATTGTGTTTTCTGTTCCTTTTATCGTTATATGATTGTCTACCATAATTCACCATTATTGTTTTGACATTATTTCAAACTTGTTATATTACAATCGTCCGCCAAATTTCATTTGCTTTTAAGAGTACGCTCATAAGCCTAGCTTGTTGTGCTCCATGTTCCTTATTTTATGTATGCGGCAATATTCCAATGAAATTTACTGAATAAACTTGTTTAAACCAACTGAAGATGTAAGCAACTAATAGAAAAGACATCTCCACGACCAGGAAGCTACATTTAATTAGTCAGACAAATTGACGCCGAATAGTATGAGAAATGACAAGAAAAGGGGTGTCTAAAACGTTGCCGTTGGTGTCCCGGCTTGGGCTCAGGAAAGAAGAACAAACACTAGCAAATTCAATGTTGTTGTTGGCTTGAGAGTAAACCGCAAGTTGGACACCTCTGTGTTCAAGATACGGCAACAATAATCACCCCCCCGCGGGTTAGGGGGAAGAATTTACCCGATGCTCCCCAGCATGTCGTAAGAGGCGACTAACGGGTTCTGTTTCTCCTTTTACCCTTGTTAAGTGTTTTTTTGTTTAGAATATAGTCAATGTTTGTAAAGATTTTAGTCAAGCAGTATGTAAGAAATGTTAAGTCCTTCGTACTGGAAACTTGCATTCTCCCAGTAAGGTAATTATTGTACTACGTTGCGGGCCCCTGGGGCAATTTTTTGGTTGGTGCTTTTGTGAACAAGAAACAATTAACAAGTGGCTCTATCCCATCTCCCCCCCTTTCCCCGTCGCGATATAACCTTCGTGGTTGAAAACGACGTTAAACACCAAATAAAGAAAGAAAAAACAATAATAACAAGAGTAACGGTAATGACATTTTTTTTTAAACTTTAGTAATTTTATTTGTTTAAAAAACAGCGTTGAAGATTGGTTGCCGACCCTCACCCCAACTCGCAATCTGTTTCCCCTCCCCCGCTCTCTAACGAAATATTCACGTGTCTACACGATATCTGTCGGTCGTTACCAACGCATCGTTAAACACAGCCAATATCTTACGTGTAGATTGTAGCAATACCTGCCTCTTGCTCTTTGATCCATAATGAATCTAATCACGCAACGTTTCATAATGATAATGAAGACAGCGTGCGAGAGGGCCGTATCTGGTGTGTGATTACACACACACACACACACACACACACGCACGTACGCACGCACATACATACACTCACACACACACACACACACACACACACACACACACACACACGCACGCACACACACACACACACACACACACACACACACACACACACACACACTGTCTGATTTCCTGCGTGTATTTGCCAATGCGCTGGAACATGTACAGATGCGCCTGTCAGCTTGTGTCTACTCGTGATTGGTCATTCATGCGTGCGAGCCTTCTGTGTGTGTCTTTGTCTTTGCCTCCTCTTGCGTGGGAATGACCTTTGCCTGTATGGATGGATGTGAATATCGCATCTCCTCCTACTTATGTGATACTCACCTGCATGGAGGCATGATTTAAGTGCGAAGGCGTGTACGGGAGCAGGTCGGAGGTGTGCGTCATCTTTTTGGTCCCAAACTAAACAAGTAAACCAAGCAGCTTGTACCGTGCGCTAAACACTCAACAGGCTGCTTCAGATAAACATTGATGATTCTCTAGCTAAATCAGAAAGAGAGAGAGAGAGAGAGAGAGAGAGAGAGAGAGATAGAGAGAGAGAGAGAGAGACAGACAGACAGACAGACAGACAGTAGACAGACAGACAGACAGAGATAGAGAGAGACAAACAGTTCAGATAAACACTGGTGATTCTCTAGCTAAATCAGAAAGAGAGAGAGAGAGAGAGAAAGAGAGAGAGAGAGATAGAGAGAGAGATAGAGAGAGACAGACAGACAGAGGTAGACAGACAGACAAAAGTTTAAACAAATCAATTTCCAACGATTTCGCGCACCCCCCCCCCCCCCCCCCCCAAAAAAAAACCCAACCAAGCCCCGCCCCCTCCAGGCTGTACCCACAACTCCTAATCAAAGAAAACCGTCAAACCAGACTCACCGGTGTTGTCCGAAAACAAATCCCCCTGGCAATTAAGCAAGAGGGTGAAACAGCACTAGATGTAAACTTTCACCATCTGTTTTGACCAATCACTTGAAGAGTAAGGTCATTTGTTTTGGTCAGCAACCTCACAAACGTACAATCGTCAACCAGCGATTTTTTAAATTTTAATTTTTTTTAATTTTTTGTAATTTATTTGCCAAGCACATCATGTGGGGCGTTTAATAAATACCACTGATTGTTACAATATTGTTTGATATTCGCATACATATGTCTCACCAACCTCCCAGCATGTCGTAAGAGGCGACTAACGGTTCTGTTTCTCCTTTTACCCTTGTTAAGTGTTTCTTGTATAGAATATAGTCAATGTTTGTAAAGATTTTAGTCAAGCAGTATGTAAGAAATGTTAAGTCCTTTGTACTGGAAACTTGCATTCTCCCAGTAAGGTCATATATTGTACTACGTTGCAAGCTCCTGGAGCAACTTTTTGATTAGTGCTTTTGTGAACAAGAAACAATTAACAAGTGGCTCTATCCCATCTCCCCCCTTTCCCCGTCGCGATATAACATTGAACGGTTGAAAACGACGTTAAACACCAAATAAAGAAAGAAAGAAAGAAAGTCTCACCAACACATATTCCAACAACATATACACATTTAAAGGAGATTAACGAATTAAAAAAAAAGTAAAAAGAAAAAGAGGTATTGTACAGGAAAATGTTAATGTCCATTGTAGCTCAAACACATTTATAACAGTTCATAAGGAATATTGTAACAAGCGAGTTGTTTTATTCAGTGGCTTCTTGGAAGTAAAAAACAACAACAAGCCCTTTGAAAAGCTAACCAACAAAGACAGATCTTTTGTAAGATCATTACTTCCACACGAAAAGCCCACTCCAAGTATTTCGTTTTACCTCTAGCTCCAGCCGCGTAGTACTGAAAGTCAAAAGAAGATAGGCCTTCACATCCCGCGTTAAGTATCTCTGCGTTCGATCTTGGACTGTATAGTTCTTTCAACCTGAAAGCGAATACTCTGCATCATCAAATAGTCTTCCTTCATTCACTGAAAGGTCAACATTTTCTTTCCTTTTGTCCGTTTTTCTTTCTATCAGTTTTGTATTGCAGAACTAGACATCACGAAGGAAAGGAGCATTGTTAGTAATACCCCAGTCACACAGAGACGCCGCTTCTACTCCGTTGTAAAATTGTCGGAGAGCGTGGCCAATCGTGGGCCAAACGTGGCAGGATCTCCATGAGCGTGGTTTGGTCGGGGTGGGATCTGCTTGGTCGCGAAGCTGCGCGCTCTCCCTAGGCTTATTTTGAACTGCACAAAACAAGCGTTGCCGGATCGTGGCGCAGTACAGTCGTGATGTAGTTTTTTTGTATGACCCCCGTCACACAGCTCTACGTTTTTACGACGACCATGCCAATCACTCCGATCTGAAAAAGTTATCAAGTCGGGGCTCGCCGTCAAAATCTAGCACATGGCAAATAAAAAAAACTACATCACGACTGTACTGCGCCACGACCCAGCTACGCTTGTTTGTGCAGTTCAAAATAAGCGTATATGGAGAGCGTGCAGCTTCGCGACCTAGCAGATCCCACCCCGACCAAACTACGCTCATGGAGATCCTATCACGTTTAGCCCACGATTGGCCACGCTCTCGGACACGTTTCCGTCGTAGCAAAAGCGGCGTCTACATTATGTGACTGTGGTATTAGTGCTTTGTGCTGGATTTTGACGGCGATATGCCCCGATTTCATAACTTTTTCAGATCGGCATGGTCGTGGTAAGGACGTAGCGCTGTGTGACCGGCCCTAAAGCTAGAACTACGAAAGCAGGCAGGCATTAAGCGGGCAAGCAAACAATAACAAAACAACTTATAAAAGAAAACAACCCCCGCAAAATAAACAAGAAAACCAAAAACAATGATATCCCCCCCCACCCACACCCCCCCCCAAAAAAAAAACCACCCCAAAAAACAACCGTAACTGCCTTCTATTTGTTTTATAAATCATAATATTTTAGTTTTCTTTGAGTGGCAAATGTTGAAAGATGGATGGAAATGCATTGTGTGAGGACGGATGCATTCTAATTGATTAAACGCCCAACAATAATGTGCTTATTCATCTAAACAAAAACAAAAACAAACCCAAACACACATACATATGCACACACACACACGCACACACACACACACACACACACACACACACACACACACACACACACACACACACACACACACACACACACACACACTCACACAAAAACACCCCCCCCCCTCGCTAGTGATTGGCCCGCCCAATGTTTGTCCGTGTAAAAAGCAAGGACATTCACTTGTTCATAACCCATACAAACCCGACACAGTTATTTTCGGAACTCGTCCATAGATTCATGCTGCGTCTGCACTGATTTTTAAAACTGATCAAAACATTCAACAATGTAACCAGGTCAGATCTTAACAGTGCACAACCACAATCTCTCTCAGGTCAGATCTTAACAGTGCACAACCACAATCTCTCTCAGGTCAGATCTTAACAGTGCACAACCACAATCTCTCTCAGGTCAGATCTTAACAGTGCACAACCACAATCTCTCTCAGGTCAGATCTTAACAGTGCACAACCACAATCTCTCTCAGGTCAGATCTTAACAGTGCACAACCACAATCTCTCTCAGGTCAGATCTTAACAGTGCACAACCACAATCTCTCTCAGGTCAGATCTTAACAGTGCACAACCACAATCTCTCTCCCAATGAACTCACCATAAATCCTAACTCTAGGGGGAGAACTTTGACAGGATTTAGGTATCATTCAAGCGCGAGAGATACGCCTCTGTCTGTTGGAAGGAAAAATTCCACCCACCCTGGGCATAAATCATTCTGATATGATGCTATCAAACTCATATTTTGAGGCTCAAGTGTCATGTACTTGGAGCACGCTGTTTTAAATCTGTATTTGTTCGACCTACTTCTGACCAACGGTTTGAGCTCATGCGCACGCACAAGACAGGGGAATAATACAGATGCCACGTCACCACACGGAATAAATCAGTCAGTAAGTCAGACATTAGCAAGATCTAGATCAGCACTTTTCAGGACGTGTACGGGAACGTGTACGGGTAACGTCATCAAATCTAGTTTGACGTCACGCGTTTGCCAAGATCTGCAGTCTTGGTGGGAGCAAAACAACGTATGCATTTGGAACATGGAGAAAAAAGTGAGTCACGGGTGACGCAATATCTACACGTACACGTACAGGTCTTTGCTACACGTTCGATCATCTAGAACACTGTATTAAGCCAGCCAGCCAACCAGTAAGCCAGCGAGAAAGCACACAAGGAAAAAAGAAAACCAGCAAAACTCTGACCACAAGGACAGCAGAAGGGTGGGGATGAAAAAAAGCCAGCAGAGAAAGAAATTATCAAAATATGAACGAACATAAAACAGACAAACAGTCAAAAAGCGCTTTGTTGATTTGCCAAGGTCACAAAGGGTCATCAATGCCAAGCAAAAGTTGTTATGCCAGATCCGCTTTTATGTCATGCCTTCGCAGCTTCATCTAAAAACTTCCGAATAAGCCCCAGAATGCAGCGACCGGAAGATTTCCAGGAGCCTAGAGGCGGAAGTTTTAATGAAAACTCTACAAAGAGCGATCCATTCAAAACGCTTTTCTTGGAGATCAGAATCTAGGGGAAGGGCCCCTAATATGGACCACTTTTTGTTTATTGCTGATAACTAGCTTGTTTTCTTGCGAAGAAGTTTCCTTTTGTGGTTGGTAGTCCTCCTCTCTTAGTTTAACAGTTAGGCCTAATTAGAGTGAAATAGGTTTGATAGACCTTCAGCAAAAATTAAATACAGAAAAAAATCACAAATGGTCCATATTAGGAGCCTGGGCGCCCAATATGGACCAGTGAAGCGGCCTTCACGAATCACTGTAAAAAGCCCCCTATACTTCAAAATAACATGATACAACTTAGTGTGCAAGTCAGACTAATTCAAATATGCTCTAGATTTAGCTGTTTCGGGTTGATGAGAGCATTATTTGAAGCACACCAGGAAACTGAAGAAACTTATCAAAAACAGAGTGAAAATAAGTGAAATTATCAACTTACACAAAAAAAAAGACTATTTGTTATATTTTTTTGAAATCTCGAGGGCTAGTTATAGGTTATTTTCAGCAAGCTTCTTAATGAATTAATTAAAGTTGCCTTTAGTTTTTATTTTCTTCGATTTGTTGAAGGTGGTCCATATTAGGGGACTCACACATACTTTGAGGTTTTGCTATTATTTTTTATTTGCAGTAGAAACTCGGGGTACACACTGTTAAAATGTAAAAAATACTGTCTTAGCTGTCATATATAGCCATTTTTGTGTTATGAAAGCTTTGGCTGTGGACAGAAACGAGTCCGTTTTAGGCGGCAAATTTAGAGTGAACGCTGCCAAAAGTGAAAAAAAGCTAAAAAGCCTAACGGCTTTGAGGTTTGTGTTTCTGCAACTGTTTTGACATGTGCAACTTATCCAGAGAGGGTGAATAAAGCGAATGCAATTGTTTCGAGCGCTCTGGCACCGTTAGTTTGTCAGAACAGGAGGTGGTCCATATTAGGAACCGGTCCATATTAGGAGCCTTTCCCCGACATGTGCAGCTAGCCCTGAATGCAGTGAAGAGCCCCCTTCACCTCCCCCCGGACTATACGGCAAGCAAAACTGAACTGGAGTAGGAGGGGGGGGGGGGGGGGGGGGGGGGGGGGGAGAAGAGGAGCCCTTTCCACAGAGCGCTCACTCAAACGTGTTAACCCGATTCCATCGTCTCTGATCAACCGTGACCTTTTGTTCTTTCATATTCCTGCATCGCCTTAAGGTCTGTGATGCTTGTCTCCCTTTCCTTGTCCTGCCACTGCAGGGGAGGATCACTCGCAATTCTACCTCTGTCAAGGGAGGTAAGGCCCGGATCAAACAGTGACCTCCCTTTCGTCATTAAGTCCATGCCGGATCAATGCAGTCGTTTTTAAAAAAAAATTTTTTATAGTTAGGCGACAAAACGTCTTGCATTTTCTGAATAACTTTTTCTAGGAAAAAAAAATAGAGAAGGAGGAAAAGAAAATACAAACCTAACGGAAAAAGAAGAAAAAAAGTTACAGAAAAGCACTGGAAAAAAAATATATTAAGGAAAGTAGGAGACAGAAAAACATGGAAGAAAAACAATCAATACCTCGGAGACATTTTTTTCTTGTTCACTGATCAAATACGTTTCACCAGCAGCGCCAAAGAGTGCGGATCAGGAAGACATTTATCATTTCTCCAGAGTGCAGCCGACTGAAAGTGCTGTTTTATATGCTTTTAGCACTGTGTATTTGTATTCAGCAAAAACAACAAAACATGCTGATGTTCGATTTGTCCATATGGAAGAAGAAGAAAAAGAAGAAAGAGAAGAAGAAGGAAATGTAGGAGAGGAGGAGGAGGATGATGATACAGAGGAGGAGGAGGAGGAGGAGGAGGAGGAGGATGACCTTTACATAAACATTATCCAGTATGACTCCCTGGATTGCTGAGTTTGATCTTGAAAGATTAGTAGTGTATGGTTAACACGTATATATTACTAGATGAATACCCGCTTCGCCGGGTACGGCTTCGCCGGGAAGAAGTTGAGCCGAATACCCGGCTGCGCCGGGGACCCGGCTTTGCCGGGTGTACGCCGGCTTTGCCGGCGCACCGCACGAAGGAAGGGAGATAAACGCGCAAAACACTGGAGAAGAGTCTAAAAATAGTATAACGGGAATATGGATTGAGCGTTGTCGACAGTGACCTTCTAAAAATAGAAACGGGAATATGGATTGACGCCACACGAAGGAAGGGAGATAAACGCTGAAAACACTAGAGAAGATAAGGAAGAGTTACTGGGAATGGATCCAGAGAAAAACCAAAATCGGTTCAGCGTTGCGCGCTGAGAGCACGTGTTGAAATATCTCATCGACCAGGTTATGTCCGGGGTGTACCTGAATATGCCCACCAAATTTGAAACAGATCCATCGAGAACCTTGGGCGTGCATCGCGAACACACAGACACACACACACACACACAGACACAAGTCGTATATATATATATAGATAGACTAGATGAATACCCGCTTCGCCGAGTACGGCTTCGCCGGGAAGAAGTTGAGCCGAATACCCGGCTGCGCCGGGGACGCACGAAAGAAGGGAGATAAACGCACAAAACACTGGAGAAGAGTAATACCCGGCTTCGCCGGGACAGTGACCTTCTAAAAATAGTATAACGGGAATGTGGATTGAGCGTTGTCGACGCGCAAGAAGTTGAAGATGCCTTTCAGGAACAGAAGCTGGTCTTCGTCACCTGGATAGATCTTCAGAAGGCCTTTGACAAGGTCTGGAAAGATGGACTCCTTGTAAAACTGCTGAGGAAAGGCGTGTCCAGCAACATGTACCAGTGGATTCGCTCTTACCTCTATAACCGCAGGGCAAGAGTTAACGTCGACCAGACCAAAAGCAAGAAGTTCCTCCTTCGTCATGGCGTCCCTCAGGGCGGAGTCCTCTCCCCCACACTCTTCCTTCTCTTCATCGACGATCTGGTGTCTGAGATGCCCAAGGGGATCAAAGCTGCTCTCTACGCAGACGACCTTGTGATCTGGTGCAAGGAGGAGCACGCAAGTACTGCCACCTACAGAATGCAGCAAGCGGCAGATAGGCTGAACGCATGGGCAGAAGATTGGTGCGTCTCCATCAACAAGGAGAAATCCTCCACCACCCTATTCACACTGTCGCCAAAGCAGAAAGCCGGAACCATTAGACTTGGTGGAACTCCTCTGAGAGAGGATGAAGAAGCAACGTACCTTGGTGTCACCTTTGATAGACGGCAGACCTGGAAACCACACATTGCACAGGCAGAGACGAAGGCCCGGCGCAAGCTAGCCATACTCAGGAAGCTGGCAGGTACCACCTGGGGAGCGAACGAGAAGATACTGAAGACAGTATACCAGGGAACAATCAGACCCCACCTCGAGTACGGCTCCACAGCGTGGTCAACCTCAGCCAAGACAAACCTGCAGACCCTTGACCGTGTGCAAAACCAGGCCCTCCGACTCATCACCGGTGCAATGAAATCCACGCCCATCAAGGAAATGGAGAAGCTTACCACCATCCAACCCCTCTGTCAGAGAAGAGAAGCCAAGACTATGGTACAGGCCGAGAAGCTCAAGTGCCTACCCGACCACCCCATGAAGCACAGACTGAGCAACCTCACCAAGAACCGGCTTAAACGGAGCAGTTTTGTACACGAGAGCAAGAGACTTTCTCGACAGTACAGGGAAGTCCTTCCACAGAACACTCTACCTCTGACTCAAGAAGAAGAGGAAACCCCCAAGGCAACAGAGAAACCAGGCATCCAGATCTGCACCAGTGTTCCTCATGTTACCTCAGGAGAAGATCAGAATGACACAGCTCGACAGGCACTCACCTTAGCCCTGATCGACGAACAGTACCCAAAAGAGGCGTGGATCCATGTATACACCGATGGATCAGCAACTAACGCCGTGCTCAATGGAGGTGCAGGCATTCTCATCCAGTTCCCTGGGGGACATACAGCTACATCCAGCGTTGCCACTGGCAAACACTGCACAAACTATAAAGCAGAAGCAGAAGCTCTCATGCAGGCCGCCTCCTTCGTTCAGGACTCCGCAGACCCTTGCTACCAAGTTGTCTTCCTCTCGGACGCCCTTTCAGTCCTTCAGGCCCTAGAGAACGACAAACTCCCACAGCTGGCCAAAGCATTACAGATGGTCAGACAAACCAGAAGAGTTGTCCTCCAGTGGATACCAGCACACTGTGGGATACCAGGAAATGAAAGGGCAGATGAGCTGGCAAAAGAAGGAGCCGTGGAAGACCAACCTGAAAACAGTGTCAGCTTTAGTGAGCAGAAAACAATCATCAAGGCATTGATGAGGCCAAGGACAAACAGAGATGACTACCACACAATGTCCAGAGAGCAGCAAGTCAACCTCATCAGGCTGCGTACTGGCCACAACAGGCTCAATGCTCACATGAACCGAAAGTTCAAGCTGGCGCCATCACCAACCTGTGCCTGCGGTCAAGAGGACCAAACAGCGGAACACATCTTACAGCGATGTCCCTTACTAGATGAGGAACGAAAAGAAGTGTGGCCGTCACCAACTCCCTTGCAGACCAAACTATACGGCAGTCGACAGGAGTTGGAGAAAACGACAACATTTATCACCAGTGCTGGACTGATTGTGTAACCTCTGCGAACGCCAAGAAGAAGAAGAAGAGCGTTGTCGACAGTGACCTTCTAAAAATAGAAACGGGAATATGGATTGACGCCACACGAAGGAAGGGAGGTAAACGCTGAAAACACTGGAGAAGATAAGGAAGAGTTACTGGGAATGGATCCAGAGAAAAACCAAAATCGGTTCAGCGCTGCGCGTGTTGAAATATCTCATCGAGCAGGTTGTGTCCGAGGTGTACCTGAATATGGCCACCAAATTTGAAAGGGATCCATCGAGAACTTTGGCCGTGGATCGCGGACACACACACACACACACACACACACACACAGACACACACACACACACACACACACACACAAGTCGTATATATATATCAGTATAGACTAGAGGAATACCCGGCTTCGCCGGGGTGAATCGCGAGACAGAGACAGACAGCGTGGCGGTTCACCACAATCACCTTTGAAGGCGAAGTCCTCTCAAACGGGATTGAGAATTTTAGAGCTTATTTCTAAGCCCTATATTATCTGTTATGGCTTCTCAAATGCCAGAACATACAGACAGACAAAAGCCGCCAGACCCCATCACAAACAGAACTCTACAATCCACAGGTGTTGCCTCCACACACACACACACACACACACACACACACACACACACACACACACACACACACACACACACACACACACAGAGAGACACAGACACAGACACAGAAGCCGTATAAATCTATCTATATATATAAATATATAGAGATAGATGACAGTGGATTTTTCGATAAATAGATTCGACCTTTGCACTTTTACAGTGAGGACAACTTACGGGTACATGCAAGGAAAGCCCACAACTTCTAAGGCGAACAACTCTGCAGAGTCTGCTGTGAAGGGCGACGGTAGTCTCCCTTTCACACTCGACCACCTTTGAATGAACTTTGTCCCCAAAGTTCCGAACCATAGACTCGCCAAGCTTAGGTCCCTCCCAGGTGGAATGGGAACAGCACGAAAATGATTCAGTGGCCTGAACATTTCATGTCGAGTCCCATCGCTGTCGACGACGCCAAATGTAACCGAGTGCCGAAACACCACAATCACCTTTGAAGGCGAAGTCCACTCAAACGGGATTGAGAATAACTGTTATGGCTTCTCGAAGGAAGGCCTGAACATACAGACACACCAAAGCCGCCAGACCACATCACAAACAGAACTCTACAATCCACAGGTGTTGCCCACACACAAACACACACACACACACACACAGAGAAGCCGTATATATATATGTATATCTATATCTATAAATATATAGAGATAGATGACAGTGTATTTTTCGCGTGGCTATAAATTGATTCGACCTTTTCACTTTTACAGTAAGGACAACTTACGGGTGCAATGAAAGCGTTCTGGACAGTGCAGTGACATTCTAAAAATAGTAACGTAGTAACGGGAATATGGATTGACGCCACACGAAGGAAGGGAGATAAACGCTGAAAACACTGGAGAAGATAAGGAAGAGTTACTGGGAATGGATCCAGAGAAAAACCAAAATCGGTTCAGCGCTGCGCGCTGAGAGCACGTGTTGAAATATCTCATCGAGCAGGTTGTGTCCGGGGTCTACCTGAATATGCCCACCAAATTTGAAACAGATCCATCGAGAACCTTGGGCGTGCATCGCGGACATACACACACACACAGACACAAGTCGTATATATAGATATATAGATACGCAATTTGTAAATGACATTTTACATGGATCGAGACAGTTGTTCATCGAGACCACGTTAGTGGGGGGGGGGGGGGGTGACTTCACTGAATACAGGGCTGCACATGTAGATTCTGATGTATCGATCCATTTTATTTTGAATTTCTGTTATTTTCAACGATTGAATGCACACAAACAGGCACTTTTTTTGTAGTCTCGGTTAGCCGCCTAAATATGGTTTTTAGTCGACCTCAGACTCTCTCACGGATCAAAGAAGGAAAATCCAATGTTCAATGGATACAATTTTCTTTCATTTTCAACACCGCTTCAGTTTAGGTTTTTAGAGTTTTAGGGTTTAAATGACAAAACACTCCATCCATCAGTCTGATCTTTGGACCTCCACCAGCAAGACAATCAGCAACAAGAAGGGCAAAGCCCATACGACTCACATGCTTGACCTTGACCTTTACATGACCTTGACCTTCAGCTAAACCTAGCAATGACATCATACACTAAGAACTGCTTTACACATTTTTCCTACCAAAATACATGTGACCTTGACCCACCCAAGGTCAAGGTCATCCAAGGTCATGCAACACAAAGCTGTTAATTCAAGACATAGGAAGTACAATGGTGCTTATTGGCTCTTTCTACCATGAGATATGGTCACTTTTAGTGGTTCACTACCTTATTTTGGTCACATTTCATAAGGGTCAAAGTGACCTTGACCTTGATCATATGTGACCAAATGTGTCTCATGATGAAAGCATAACATGTGCCCCACATAATTTTTAAGTTTGAAACAGTTATCTTCCATAGTTCAGGGTCAAGGTCACTTCAAAATATGTATACAATCCAAATTTGAAGAGCTCCTGTGACCTTGACCTTGAAGCAAGGTAAACCAAACTGGTATCAAAAGATGGGGCTTACTTTGCCCTATATATCATATATAGGTGAGGTATTAAATCTCAAAAACTTCAGAGAAAATGGGAAAAATGGGAAAAATAGCTGTTTTTTAGACAACATTTATGGCCCCTGCGACCTTGACCTTGAAGCAAGGTCAAGATGCTATGTATGTTTTTTGGGGCCTTGTCATCATACACCATCTTGCCAAATTTGGTACTGATAGACTGAATAGTGTCCAAGAAATATCCAACGTTAAAGTTTTCCGGACGGACGGACGGCCGGACGGACGGACGGACGGACGGACGGGGGGGACGGACGGACGGACGACTCGGGTGAGTACATAGACTCACTTTTGCTTCGCATGTGAGTCAAAAAGGGCAAGTGTTAGTACACACACTGACTGTTCTGGGTTTAGCATACAAGTAGAACTCTAGAACGAGAGTCAGTTGTAACATCATCGTGTGAACAGAGCGTAAGATGTATAGACCACGATGACATATTTACGGCCAAGAGATGACCTCTCTGATGACACAGAGCTCGCAGTCTGGCCATTCTCCAAACCCACAGACACTAACGTCTACATTCGCCTCTATCAATTGGACAGATTTTGGTAGGAATACTGTACACAGTGTGAGTCTAGCTCTTCATTCCGGAGAAGATGCTCTGACGTCAAGAATGTTTCTTTTGAATATCGCACTGACACGCGATCTCAGATAAACACCGGAGACATAAAGTATCAGCAAATCTTTCCCGAGCATGGTTTTCTGATAGACAAGACTATGTTCCGTGTTTTTGATACGTGTCTATTAATACATTCCGGAGAGCTAAACTATCAGTATTATATCTTTTCAGAGCGTGCTTTTGTGGTAGACAAGACCATATTGTTCATTCTTTTGCTGAAGACAAAAGTCAAAACAGATCTTTCAAGAATCAAAAAACAAGAAAGATAAGTTGTTGGAACGTAATTGTTCATTATTTAGCATACAAGTAAAATGTACCAGTGGAATTATATGAAATTTAATTTATTATTACTGTGAATGCATTGTTTTGTCAATAACAAACGATCCAACAACCTACCTTTCTTGTTTTTACATTTAGTCAAGTTTTGACTAAATGTTTTAACATAGAGGGGGGGAATCGAGACGAGGGTCGTGGTGTATGTGTGTGTGTGTGTGTGTGTGTGTGTCTGTCTGTCTATCTGTCTGTGTGTGTGTGTAGAGCGATTCAGACTAAACTACTGGGCCGATCTTTATGAAATTTGACATGAGAGTTCCTGGGTATGATATCCCCGGACGTTTTTTTCATTTTTTCGATAAATACCTTTGATGACGTCATATCCGGCTTTTTGTAAAAGTTGAGGCGGCACTGTCACACCCTCATTTTTCAATTAAATTGATTGAAATTTTGGCAAAGCAATTTTCGACGAAGCCCGGGGTTTGGTACTGCATTTCAGCTTGGTGGCTTAAAAACTAATGAGTGAGTTTGGTCATTAAAAATCGGAAACTTGTAATTAAAATTATTTTTTTATTAAACGATCCAAAAACAATTTCATCTTATTCTTCGTCATTTTCTGATTCCAAAAACATATACATATGTTATATTTGGATTAAAAACAAGCTCTGAAAATTAAAAATATAAAAATTATGATCAAAATTAAATTTTCGAAATCGTTTTAAAAACTATTTTATCTTATTCCTTGTCGGTTCCTGATTCCAAAAACATATAGATATGATATGTTTGGATTAAAAACACGCTCAGAAAGTTAAAACGAAGAGAGGTACAGTAATTGCTATGAAGCACAGCGCAATCGCTACCGCGCCAAACAGGCTCGTCACTTTCACTGCCTTTTGCACTAGCGGCGGACTACGTTCAGTTTCATTCTGTGAGTTCCACAGCTTGACTAAATGTAGCAATTTCGCCTTACGCGACTTGTTTTATTCTGAATTTTGAAATCCCCTCTCAGCTCTTTCGTTTTTCCCCATCTCAATTCTGTCACCCAAACCAATGCCAACATAAAGATACCCTCCTTCCCGTCAATATTATTCTGCAGGGCTGAGCTGAAGGGACAACCCGATGGGTGACAGCCGCAGTGTTGGATTGATTTAAATTTAGATTTGTTATTAAATAACCAAAGGGAAGTAATCGCTCTTTATGCATACGACATGTGTAATGGAGTAAGCGAGAGTTGTACGGAACCTTTCTCCTGGCACCTGAGAAAATAACAAGCATTGAAATGAACAAGCGACTTTCATCATCGCTTCAAAAGATCATGAGGATGAAAGTCGCTTGTTCATTTCAATGCTTGTTGTTCTCGCTTACTCCATTGGGCGGGGATATAGCTCAGTTGGTAGCGCGCTGGATTTGTATTCAGTTGTCAGCGTGAGTTCGATCCCAGGTTCGGCGGAAATTTATTTCACAGAGTCAACTTTGTGTGCAGACTCTCTTCGGTGTCCGAACCTCCCCCCGTGTACACTACATTGGGTGTGCACGTTAAAGATCCCACGATTGACAAAAGGGTCTTTCCTGGCAAAATTGCTAAGGCACAGTTAATAATTGTCTGCCTATACCCGTGTGACTTGGAATAATAGGCCGCGAAAGGTAAATATGCGCCGAAATGGCTGCAATCTACTGGCCGTATAAAATTTCATCTCACACGGCATCACTGCAGAGCGCCTAGAACTGTACCCACGGAATATGCGCGATATAAGACTCATTGATTGATTACACATGTCGTATGCATAAAGAGCGATTACTTCCCTTTGGTTATTTGATATCTTATCAACGCTCTGCCTCATTTCGGTTAAGATTCTTAAGATTTGGTGTTAATTCAAAGAACCAGGCCCCGCGGTTTGTTCTCACCCGTTTGGGTGTTACCCACCTTCGCTTTGTACACTTCGGCCCTGATCACCAGATAACCGGCTGTTACGAGAGACGGGCAGCCTCCAACGGAGGACGTAACATCTATAGATCTACGGTCGGGTCGCTTTCTGCGCAATTTTGGCATTGTTTTTAGAATTCAGTTCGCAGATCGACACAGGTGTCACTTACAAGATGTATTCGAGACAATGACAAAAGGTGACGTTTTCATATCCGAATGTCCCAAATGACATTACCAGTACATTTTTCATCCTAGTTAACCGGTTTTCGTTCTATTAAAAAAAAAAAAAACGCGTTTAAAATTGATTGTCAACTGGAACGGAAGAGCACAAAAAGTGTAACTTGATATTTATTTTCTATATAGGCAAAATAAGCATCCAGTTTCATGTCATTGCCCCATGCAACACACTTTTGCTGAAAAGCTATGTGTGCGTAGATTATTAGTTGATGGTACATCTATGTTTGTAGAAAATACTGATAAACAATTTGTCAGTTTTCGTATCCATTTTCTCATTGGTTGATTCTATTGGCATGATCAAATGTCAGCAAACGTGTGTCATTCGGGACAGGGGACATAACACCTGACCTGTTGTCACTGTCTCATTCAGCAAACAGTTCTCAGTCGGGACAGGGGACATAACACCTGACCTGTTGTCACTGTCTCATTCAGCAAACAGTTCTCAGTCGGGACAGGGGACATAACACCTGACCTGTTGTCACTGTCTCATTCAGCAAACAGTTCTCAGTCGGGACAGGGGACATAACACCTGACCTGTTGTCACTGTCTCATTCAGCAAACAGTTCTCAGTCGGCGCTGGAAGCAGCCAGGCTGAAGTCGGGTTATTTTCCAGAGCTGTGTACCAGTTGAAAGCATGTTACGAAGGTTTTATTTCTTTATTTAACTGGGACATTTTAACCGTACAAATTGATTTGATTAATAAATACAGGTTCAAAATATGTCCTTGGCCTGCAGAGAAAGAATTGGAAATACTTGCACATGTTGATTTTCTACGTTCAGTAAATTACAAACATTGCAAAGAACTCCACTCGCTTAACATGAAAATGAGAGGATGAGACATGGATTTAAATGCTAACATTGAAAAGTAGAGAAGACAAAACTGTATGCTATATTTTTAGTTGAATGTCGGTTGTATTATCTTACTGTCCAGAGCATTAATGAAAAAAAGTAAAGGGAATACATAAGCCTACTAGTTGCCATTTAATATACGTTATTAGTATTTAAAGGAATGGGAATGCATGCCACAAAATGGTACCCAGCTCTGCAGAGTACCCAGATTTAAGAACGTTGCCCGTATGCCCAGCACAACGATGCAGTTATACCAGGTAAGAGCTATGGCGGAGCTGTTCTTTCCATCTTTATGTAGAGATCCAATTGAACGCCAATTCAGCTAAGTTCCTTCTTACATTCAGTCAAAATTTGGCTGAATGATTTAACGAAGGCGGAGGGGAGTTTTTTTTGTTTTTTTTTATAATTATTTTCACACCTCAAGGAACATAGGTCAACGTGCTAGTGGGTGTTTTGTTTTGTCTACAATTAAAGGCAGAGTAAGCCTCCCGTAAACCATCACAGATACGGTCAGGCTTTTACACACAGTACAAACACCCTTTCATTTAAACACTCACCAATTGAGAACATCCTAGGTGCCCTCCGTAAAGAGCGAACAATTTTCAAAGAATTTATTTTTGCGTGGTTTATCTTACCCCTGAGCCATCGTGAACCCGCGTGATCCAGTTTTCCCTTTTCACAATGCAGTCGTCATAGTTAGTCATTTGAATGCGACTCGACGTGAGCTTATCTACAATAGCACGTTTTTTTATGCACGAAACAACGGCTGTGGTTCACAAGAACTCTAGCGATAGCTTTTGACTGTTGAGAGGAACGGCGATTTGCACTGATAAACCGGCCGTCGTCTGCTACGACCCTTGCGTGACCCTGCTTCCGGGCTTTTCTTTTTTTAAACTTTCACAACTTCGAATTGTTCTGATCTTGTCTTGATGAAAAACGAATTCTTTTATGATTAAAGAATGTTTGTGTAACAAGCTGTCAATTTATTATTTAGATTTTAAAAGTTAGGTCTAGCGCAAAAACGAGGCGCCGTTGTTGTTAACGGAACAAGTCTACGAAAATAAATTCTTGGAAAATGTCTCACGCTCGACAGAAAGCAGCCAGGATGTTCCCGTTCGGTGAGCGTTCAAATGGAAGTATGCTTGTACTGTATTTAGACGCTCGGGGAGCTCTGTGATGGTTTACGGGAGGCTTACTGTGCCTTTAAACATACCATAAAGTAACTATCAATTTCTTTAAAAAAAATTATTCTCGACATAGTTTGTTAAATTACAAGATGGTTTACACAGGTATCTTTAACATTTGTCACCAAGCACATCTGAAATGTGGACTCTCGACAGGGCAAAGTTTTGTGGTTTTATTTTTGGCTTCTCCCAAATCACTTTACCCTACTCTCTTATTGCCTCTCAAATTTAGCACGAATTCGTTTTATCAAGCCAGCGTTCCTTCCCTCATGGTGACATTTTGGAGGACTCTTCTCCCGAATTAAGTCTGAAAATATTTGTCTCGATCGTCAGAAGTTTATCTCCAGACAACAACTTCACTGTGGCAAGAGGGGGAAGAGAAGAGGGAGAAGGGAGAAAAAGAAAAGACAAGAAAAGAAAAAAGGACAGAAAAAAGACGTTGAAAGTCCGTTTTTGAACAAGAAATTGCGGACAAAGTAGATCCACTCAGAAACATTGAAAGCAACAGTCGAAACCTCAATTTGTCTAAGTCTCTCACAGGATACCATTTTTTCCCTGAAAAGGTTATAATAAATGTTGGAAACAACCACATAGAAGTTGAAGAATAGTTTTTTTCTTTCAAAATCTTTTTTCCGTCTAGATATTCAAAATTGTTTCCGTCTAGATATTTAACTGTCTCTTTTGCACAGCGTCAATCTCTTAAACTTGAAAAAAAAGGATAGAACAAAAAAGAGAGAGAGAGAGAGAGAGAGAGAGAGAGAGAGAGAGAGAGAGAGAGAGAGAGAGAGAGAGAGAGAGAGAGAGAGAGAGAGAGAGAGAGAGAGAGAGAGAGAGAGAGAGAGAGAGAGAGAGAGAGAGAGAGAGAGAGAGAGAGAATGACAATGACAATGACAATTCTTTATTTAACGAGGGTAGTAGATTAAGCAGTGGTCTGCTTTTTTACATCCAGCCCTCGCCCTAAAGAGGGACTAACTACAAAAATGAAAGAAATACAAGATAAACAAGTCGCGTAAGGCGAAAATACAACATTTAGTCAAGTAGCTGTCGAACTCACAGAATGAAACTGAACGCAATGCAACGCAGCAAGACCGTATACTCGTAGCATCGTCAGTCCACCGCTCACGGCAAAGGCAGTGAAATTGACAAGAAGAGCGGGGTAGTACTTGCGCTGAGAAGGATAGCACGCTTTTCTGTACCTCTCTTCGTTTTAACTTTCTGAGCGTGTTTTTAATCCAAACATATCATATCTATATGTTTTTGGAATCAGGAACCGACAAGGAATAAGATGAAAGTGTTTTTAAATTGATTTCGAAAATTTAATTATTAATATTTTCATATTAATTTTTATATATTTAATTTTCAGAGCTTGTTTTTAATCCAAATATAACATATGTATATGTTTTTGGAATCAGCAAATGATGGAGCATAAGATGAATGTAAATTTGGATCGTTTTATAAAAAACATATTTTTTTTACAATTTTCAGTTTTTTAATGACCAAAGTCATTAAGTAATTTTTAAGCCACCCAGCTGAAATGCAATACCGAAGTCCGGGCTTTGTCGAAGATTACTTGACAAAAATTTCAACCAATTTGGTTGAAAAATGAGGGCGTGACAGTGCCGCCTCAACTTTCACGAAAAGCCGGATATGACGTCATCAAAGACATTTATCAAAAAAATGAAAAAAACGTTCGGGGATTTCATACCCAGGAACTCTCATGTCAAATTTCATAAAGATCGGTCCAGTAGTTTAGTCTGAATCGCTCTACACACACACACAGACAGACACACACACACACACACACACACGCACGCACATACACCACGACCCTCATCTCGATTCCCCCCTCTACGTTAAAACATTTAGTCAAAACTTGACTAAATGTAAAAATAGAAAATAGAAGAACTAAATTTTTACATTTTAACAGATAACTACAGTAAAAACACATCATACATATGTACACAAAATGCATTGCATTGAGGTAAATTGCGAGTTAATTGATGTGAATTAAATGGAGGTAAATGGCGAGTTAATTGATGTGAATTAAGTGGTATAGTGCAGCTTGCACTTTCTCAACATCATGCTCTAATCCATACATTACATTTTAAAGAAAAACAATCAAACAAGCAAGACATTGCTAAAATCATCACACATCTAAATAGTGGTTGGTTTTTAAGTCCCTTCATCCGAAAAGGGTCTGTGTACATTATACCAATAAAGAGGAGAGGGGCATGTTTAATACAAAAAATGAATACCATTTAAGACAAATATCATTTACTTTGACTTCATTACATAAGACAAATATCTGCTCTTAAAACTATCTGTGCTGGTAGTTTGCCTCAGGAATGTAGGAAGAGAGTTCCAGAGACTGCTACCTGAATACACTAAACTGGACTTAAACAGGTCAATCCGAGGAACAGGAGAGATCAAACCTTTTTTGTTCACCCTGTATACATCTGATTTTAAAGTACAAGGAGAGTCATGTCATCTTCAGAAATTTTCTGACGACTCTGCCGTGGTTGGTAGTATTCTTGATGGTGATGAGAGCTTGTATAGAGAACGTATTGATGATTTTGTGTCTTGGTGTGATTCCAACTTTTTAGTATTAAACGCAAGCAAGACGAAGGAAATGATTTTTGATTTTCGCAAAAAGAAAGACACTGTCCATCCTGTAGTCATCAAAGGTGATGCGATTGAGATAGTCAGCGAGTACAAGTATTTAGGTGTAGTTCTAGATAACAAGCTAAGCTGGTTTAATCATGTTGATGCTGTTTTTAAGAAGACGCAGTCAAGATTGTTTTTCCTGCGCAAGCTGAGATCATTTCATGTTTGTAACAAGATGCTGTACATGTTTTATCAGAGTATGGTGTGCAGTGTGATGGTGTTTGCATCAGTGTGTTGGGGAGGGAATGCCACTGCAAGGGACACTGGCAGGCTGAACAGGCTGATAAAGAAAGCGAGTTCTACTGTAGGCCAGAGCCTTGACACCCTTGAAGTCCTTGTCGAAAAAAGGGTTGCCAGTAAGTCCAGAGCTATTCTGTTCGACCTAGGGCATCCCCTCCACGACGCACTGATGGATCTCCGCATCACACGGAACGCTCGGTTTCTCATGCCTAGGTGTCGAACGGAGCGTTTTCGGCGTTCTTTTCTTCCTGCAGCTGTGAGATATTTTAACAGCAACCGAGCCATTGTCCTGGCCACAGACTATCAGTGATGCCTTTTAAATGTACCTCTTAGTGATAGATTTAATATGATTTGATGACTGTTTGACCTTTGATCATAACTAGTGCTGTGATAATGAGCTCTAGCACTGTTGTGATGGTGTTGACACTATATTTTGCCCAATTGAGTCTAACTACCTGATGGCTAATCTACTGTGATACCTGTGATAACTGATGATGATTACTGTTATTGGTTTTATGTGTTGGTTGGTCTCTTCTTTGGTAGTGCAATAGCGTTAATTATGGATTGTTGTTATCATCATTTACATAAAAACTTATCTGTTAATCCAAACAATGATATAATTACTGTGATGTTCTTAACTACACTTTAACATGGAATGTATGTGTGTATGTATGTATGTATGTATGTATGTATGTATGTATGTATGTATGTATGTATGTATGTATGTATGTATGTATGTAGGTACTAGAGGAATACCCGGCTTCGCCGGGGTGAATCGCGAGACAGAGACAGACAGCGTGGCGGTTCATCACAATCACCTCTGCAAGCGAAGTCCTGTCAAACGGGATTGAGAATTTTAGAGCTTATTTCTTAGCCCTATATTATCTGTTGTGGCTTCTCAAATGCCAGAACATACAGACAAAAGCCGCTAGACCCCATCACAAACAGAACTCTACAATCAACAGGTTTTTTCCCACACACACACACACAAACACACACACAGAGAAGCCGTATATATATATATGTATATCTATATCTATAAATATATAGAGATAGGTGAGAGTGTATTTTTTGCGTGGCTATAAATTGATTCGACCTTTTCACTTTGACAGTAAGAACAACTTACGGGTGCAAGGGAAGCGTTCTGGACAGCGCAGTGACATTCTAAAAATAGTACCTCAGAAACGGGAATTTGGGGTGAACGGCGCGACAGAGACAGACAGCGTGGCGGTTCACCACAATCACCTTTGAAAGGCGAAGTCCTGTCAAACGGGATTGAGAATTTTAGAGCTTATTTCTTAGCCCTATATCATCTGCTGTGGCTTCTCACATGCCAGAACATACAGACAGACAAAAGCCGCTAGACCCCATCACAAACAGAACTCTATAATACATAGGTTTTTGCCCACACACACACACAAACACACACACACACAGAGAAGCCGTATATATATATGCATATCTGTATCTATAAATATATAGAGATAGGTGAGAGTGTATTTTTCGCGTGGCTATAAATTGATTCGACCTTTTCACTTTGACAGTAAGAACAACTTACGGGTGCAAGGGAAGCGTTGTGGACAGCGCAGTGGACAGCGCAGTGACATTCTAAAAATAATAGTAACTTACAACTGAACGGGAAAGCCACACGAAGGAAGGGAGATAAACGCCAAACACTGGAGAAGATAAGGAAGAGTTACTTATAATGGTGAAATGAACACAAAAACGAACATGAGTTTAGCGCTGCGCGCTGAGAGCACGTGTTGAAATATCTCATCGATGATATTGTGTCCGGGGTGTAGCTGAATACGGTGTCCAAATTTGAAAAAGATCCACCGAGAACTTTGGCGTTGTGATGTGGTGTAGCGGCTATGGTGTGTCGGTATGGGGGCCCGGGTAAGCTGAGGTGGAACCAAAATAGCTGAGGTGGAACCAAAATCGGTTCCGCGCTGCGCGCTGAGAGCACGTGTTGAAATATCTCATCGACCAGGTTGTGTCCAGGGTGTACCTGAATATGATCACCAAATTTGAAACAGATCCATCGAGAACCTTGGCCGCGCATCGCGCACAGACAGACACACAGACAGACACACAGACACTAGTCGTATATATATATAGATGTATGTAGGTATGCATGCATGTGTGTTGGTGTGTCGGTGTGTCATGTGTGCAAGAAAAAAGGGTATTGTAGTTTTTTATCATGGGTTTTATGAATTTTCTTCTCTTATTCTTTTATAATTATTAATTAATGACCTATATGTGCTGATGACCAATTTAATTTCCTTTGTTGGATCAATAAAATGTTATGAGTTATGAGTTATGAAATCAAATCAAATCAAATTTTATTTTTCGAGGGTTGTGGCATAAGCAATACAACGAGCTTTTTTTCAACCAGCCCTCGCCCAGAGAGGGGACTAATCTAATCACATATTTACACGGATATTAACGTAGAAAAAAAGGTAGAGAAAAACAACAACATATGAATATTTACACATTACATATTATACACAAATATAAAGCGTCGTATATGTAACGTAGTGAAAACAATGCTGAATACACATGCATGAGTAAATGTGTTATTAAAGCTTTGAGTGTTTTGTGTGGATATAATGAACACTGATGCTTTGGACAAATGAAAATATAACCAAACGAAGTCTTCCATCACTGTGATTTTTCGTCATTTAACATTAAATACAGTGAAAGGTGTTTTTTGAAAGTATTGAAACTTATTGGGACTCTCACAAATTCCGGGAGAGAATTCCACAGGACGCTACCAGAATAGGCTAAGCTTGATATGAAGAGATCTATCCTTGGAATTGGGAGAGAGAGAGAGAGAGAGAGAGAGAGAGAGAGAGAGAGAGAGAGAGAGAGAGAGAGAGAGAGAGAGAGAGAGAGAGAGAGAGAGAGAAAGAAAAAAAGTCGCGTAAGGCGAAATCACTACATTTAGTCAAGCTGTCGAAATCACGGAATGAAACTGAACGCACTGTATTTTTTCACCAAGACAGTACAGCTTCGTCAATCCCCGCGTGAAGGAAATCGCTCACCTCCCACGTGCAAAAAGTAATGATATTGACACGCCAGATTAGCGCGGTAGCGAAGCTAAAATGCAATACCAAAGTCCGGGCTTCGTCGAAGATTACTTGACCAAAATTTCAACCAATTTGGTTGAAAAATGAGAGCGTGACAGTGCCGCCTCAATTTTCACAAAAAGCCGGATATGACGTCATCAAAGACATTTATACAAAAAATGAAAGAAAAGTCTGGAGATACCATACTCAGGATCTCTCATGTCAAGTTTCATGAAGATCGGTCCAGTAGTTTTCTCTGAATCGCTCTACACACACACACACACTCACACACATACACCACGACCCTCGTCTCGATTCCCCCCTCTACGTTAAAACATTTAGTCAAAACTTGACTAAATGTAAAAAAAAAAGAGAGAGAGAGAGAGACAGAGAGAGACAGAGAGACAGAGAGACAGACAGAGAGAGAGGAGAGAGAGAGAGAAAGGGAGAGAGAGAGAGAGAGAGAGAGAGAGAGAGAGAGAGAGAGAGAGAGAGAGAGAGAGAGAGAGAGAGATTGAATTGAATTGAATTGAATTGAATTTAACTTTATTTAACACGGATTTAACTTTGGCAGTCAGAATCTCATCACGTAGGTAAACGTTCTTCACATGGAACGATCAATGTGTTTTCAATATTCACTCCCACCGCTTTTTCACTCCTGGCCCAAGATTGGTCCACTCAATAACAGAAGAGGAAAAAGGGAGAGGTCCGTGCTCCGACAAATAAATTGCTTCGGACGATAAAAAAACCCCACAGCGGCAATGTGACCCTGATACAAAATTGCAGTTGCAAGCGGTAAAATTAAATTAGAGACTGGACCCCCGGAGCATAAGCAAGCGAGAACCATCTTTCTAAATAATAAGAAATATAAGTTAATTAAAACAAGCTCGCGCGAATGCGCACAAAGACAAAACCACACACACTCACACATGCACACACATACACACACACACACACACACACCACACACACACGCTCACACACACACACACACACACACACGGCACACACACACAAACACATTAGAGTATATCTTTACAAAAGACAAACCAACCGACCCCGACACGTTTTGCTACTGCCTGTTGAAGTGAACAGCAGTAATCAATCGCTGACTGAAAATAAAGGAGAGAGAAAAACAGAAGCAGAAGGAGAAAACCCTCCAAGCGTTTTTCTCGCGCCAAAACTCTCTTTCTCATCACGAGGGTATATCCTGTCGCATGGAAGGGGCTAAGTGTGTTTTGCAAATTACCCCATCTTGGCGGGCCAAAGATTGGTCCCCTCGATCCTCCCCCACAAGAACGGGGGGACATCGAGGGGGCGGGGAGGGGGGGGGAGTGCACCGAGGGGGAAGTGCTGTTGTCTTGATTGCCTGTGAAAGTGACATGCGTGTTCACCCTGAGGGGAATAATTCCTCGGCGTTGTGGCCCACAAACCCCAATCTCTTCCTCATCCTCTGTTCCTTCTCTTCCTCCTATTCCTCCCCTCCGCTTAGTGAGGAATTGGGTGTGGTCGATGTGAGAATCAATCCTGAGGTGATTCCAATTAATGATCCGTTCGCGAACAGGCGTACGACCACGCGTAGGCTTCACGTGCGCGTGTGAGCAAGGACACGAATAGACAGGTACATGCACACCTGTAGTTTCACTATCTGCCAGTCTAACTCTAAAACTTGTGAGAATATATGACGGAAGATCGTATTTCCATTCAAGTGTTATTAAGCCTAGATGTTATGTAATGTAAATTGTTATTTGCTTGTACATATTCTTTGGTGAAATTGATTCAAATTTTGGTCAAGCAATGTTTGACAAAGTCTGGACTATATGGGATTGCATTTCAAATTATGTAATTATACCGAGCAACAAAAGAAACGCGAATTATTTTTCGATATTTTGATTTTAAAAAACGCAGTTAATCTGGGAGTGACAATTTTCGGGATATAGATGCCCTATGCAGTCATGTGTAACAAAGCTGTTGTGTGAATATGTTCCCATTGCTGCTGTCTCAACGCACGGGACAAGCAGTTTCCACGTGAAACACATGATGCGCGCTTACAGCACGTGCAAGCGGAGTGGGGGAAACCTCATGTGTGAGATGTATTCACTGATGCATTAGTAACAAGTCGCGTAAGGCGAAAATACAATATTTAGTCAAGTAGCTGTCGAACTCACAGAATGAAACTGAACGCAATGCCATTTTTCAGCAAGACCGTATACTCGTAGCATCGTCAGTCCACCGCTCATGGCAAAGGCAGTGAAATTGACAAGAAGAGCGGGGTAGTAGTTGCGCTAAGAAGGATAGCACGCTTTTCTGTACCTCTCTTTGTTTTAACTTTCTGAGCGTGTTTTTAATCCAAACATATCATATCTATATGTTTTTGGAATCAGGAACCGACAAGAAATAAGATGAAAGTGTTTTTAAATTGATTTGGACAATTTAATTTTGATAATAATTTTTATATACATGTATTTAATTTTCAGAGCTTGTTTTTAATCCGAATATAACATATTTATATGTTTTTGGAATCAGCAAATGATGGAGAATAAGATAAACGTAAATTTGGATCGTTTTATAAATTTTTATTTTTTTTTACAATTTTCAGATTTTTAATGACCAAAGTCATTAATTAATTTTTAAGCCACCAAGCTGAAATGCAATACCGAAGTCCGGGCTTCGTCGAAGATTACTTGACCAAAATTTCAACCAATTTGGTTGAAAAATGAGGGCGTGACAGTGCCGCCTCAACTTTCACGAAAAGCCGGATATGACGTCATCAAAGACATTTATCAAAAAAATGAAAAAAACGTTCGGGGATTTCATACCCAGGAACTCTCATGTCAAATTTCATAAAGATCGGTCCAGTAGTTTAATCTGAATCGCTCTACACACACACACACAGACACACACACACACGCACACACACACGCACGCACATACACCACGACCCTCGTTTCGATTCCCCCTCGATGTTAAAATATTTAGTCAAAACTTGACTAAATATAATAAAAAGAGACCATGGCACGCTTACTGCCAGTCTAACTTTTGACAGAGTCTAGATGCCAAGATTGACACCAGAGCCCCCCGCGGGTTAGGGGGAAGAATTTACCCGATGCTCCCCAGCATGTCGTAAGAGGCGACTAACGGATTCTGTTTTTATATTTATTTCTTTTACCCTTGTTAAGTGTTTCTTGTATAGAATATAGTCAATGTTTGTAAAGATTTTAGTCAAGCAGTATGTAAGAAATGTTAAGTCCTTTGTACTGGAAACTTGCATTCTCCCAGTAAGGTCATATATTGTACTACGTTGCAAGCCCCTGGAGCAATTTTTTAATTAGTGCTTTTGTGAACAAGAAACAATTAACAAGTGGCTCTATCCCATCTCCCCCCTTTCCCTGTCGCGATATAACCTTCGTGGATGAAACGACGTTAAACAACCAAATAAAGAAATTGACACCAGAACAACGCGAGAGGGCAGTGGGTCGATTATCGGCTGGTGATGACCCAGAAGTGGTAGCAGTCGCTTTCAATGTGCATCTGTCAACAGTGTATCGCCCTCAGCAACTTGTTTTCAACACTGGAAGCACTGCTCATACACAACGAAGTGGAAGACCTCGCGTTACCACACAGAGACAAGATCGCTAGATCCTGCGTCATCATTTGAGAAACCGATTCCATACAGCCAATGAAACAGCCAGGAACACCGTCGGTAACCACCAGAGACCCATCAGTGACCAGACAATACGCCGAAGACTTGCTGAGCGAGACCTCCAAAACTGCCGTCCAGCTAGAGGACCAGTCCTCACTCAAAGACATCGCTTGGCGCACCAGCAGTGGGCCCTGATCACATCAACTGGAACTGGAGACAATGGCGAAACATTCTGTTCACCGATGAGAGCCGTTACTGCATTCGTCATGTTGATGGGCGTGGGCAGAGTGTGGCGAAGAAGAGGTGAACGCTATGCTGGTGACTGCGTCATGGAACACAATGCCCAGGGTCGACCAAACGTCATGGTCTGGGGTGGAATCGGCCTCAACCAATCCCTGGGACCTGTGTTTTTCAACAATCTTGGTCCTGGTCCGGGAAACGGCATCACAGCACAGCGCGCGTTATATTGACCAGATCCTACAGCCTCATGTTGTGCCCTTTTTCCAGGAGCGCAGAAACTGTGTTCTGCAGCAAGATAACGCTCGCCCGCACACAGCCAGGGTCACCCAGGCCTTCCTGCAGCACAATAACATCGACATAATGGCCTGGCCCGCCCTCAGCCCAGATTTGAATCCCATTGAACTTTTCTGGGACCAACTTCAAAGAAAGCTCAACCAGTTACGCCCAGGACCAAGAACTGCCGCAGAACTGCGTCAGGCCCTTATCCATGCCTGGTGCAACATCCCGAGAGACGCCATCAACAGACTCATCCACTCCATGAGGCGCCGCTGCCAGGCCGTCATCAACGTCCGTAGGGGTCACACATCGTACTGACCATCTGCAGAGGCTTCCTTTGCCCGTGGCAGCGAAAGACTATGCCATATCCAAGAACAGTGTGCGAAGAACATACCACCGTGATTTTGATTCGTTTCGATGTTACGTTTATGAGAAATGACATTTTAAAATTGTGATTAAACGTTTTTCTGGAGAAAATTCGCGTTTCTTTTGTTGCTCGGTATAGTTTGTTCATAAAAGTGTTGATTAAAATCGAATTTCCGCTAACAGAATTGAACATAATTGCGTTGTGGTCCTGATCACCTCCTGATTCCAAAAATATATACATATTACGTATCGAGAAAATCAGTCGTATGCAAATTAGGTTTATTGGGCTTGTGTTCACGAGACAATATGTTATCTCGGCTGAGTGGTTTCGGCCAACCTTGATTTTATAGTTTTGATGACAAAAGTGCACAGCATACGGTTTCTTTTTATTTTGTATGTTCCACAGATTGACAAAATGTATTAATTTCGCTTTACGTGAGTTTTATCTTCATTTTGATGCGTTCCTTGTTGTGACATGAACAGAAGGCCAAGTTCAATAAAACATTCGTTCGTTTGTTCATTGAGTGGCAGAGAGAGAGAGAGAGAGAGAGAGAGAGAGAGAGAGAGAGAGAGAGAGAGAGAGAGAGAGAGAGAGAGAGAGAGAGAGACAGAGAGAGACAGAGAGAGACAGAGACAGAGACAGAGACAGAGACAGAGAGTGAGACAGATAGACAGAGAGAGACAGAGAGAGAGAGAGACACAGAGAGACAGAGAGACAGAGAGAGACAGAGACAGAGAGGAGGAATGTTTTGCACGCAGTTTCTTGACCCCAACACGCACACCTCTCACTCGAACATAATTAAGTCGAGCCTTTGTTCCCCTCAGGACAACCCATTCCCATGCAAAAGTTATTTTACACGGGCCTTTTCCTCTTCCGAATTCGAAATGGGCAGAGAAAAAAGCAAACATCCGCTGATGCTTCTAAAGGTGTGAGGTAACAGTGTTAAACAAGCTTTTAAAGGTGTGAGGTAACAGTGTTAAACAAGCTTTTAAAGGTGTGAGGTAACAGTGTTAAACAAGCTTTTAAAGGTGTGAGGTAACAGTGCTAAACAAGCTTTTAAAGGTGTGAGGTAACAGTGTTAAACAAGCTTTTAAAGGTGTGAGGTAACAGTGTTAAACAAGCTTTTAAAGGTGTGAGGTAACAGTGTTAAACAAGCTTTTAAAGGTGTGAGGTAACAGTGTTAAACAAGCTTTTAAAGGTGTGAGGTAACAGTGCTAAACAAGCTTTTAAAGGTGTGAGGTAACAGTGTTAAACAAGCTTTTAAAGGTGTGAGGTAACAGTGTTAAACAAGCTTTTAAAGGTGTGAGGTAACAGTGCTAAACAAGCTTTTAAAGGTGTGAGGTAACAGTGTTAAACAAGCTTTTAAAGGTGTGAGGTAACAGTGTTAAACAAGCTTCTAAAGGTGTGAGGTAACAGTGTTAAACAAGCTTTTAAAGGTGTGAGGTAACAGTGCTAAACAAGCTTTTAAAAGTGTGAGGTAACAGTGTTAAACAAGCTTTTAAAGGTGTGAGGTAACAGTTTTAAACAAGCTTTTAAAGGTGTGAGGTAACAGTGTTAAACAAGCTTTTAAAAGTGTGAGGTAACAGTGTTAAACAAGCTTTTAAAAGTGTGAGGTAACAGTGTTAAACAAGCTTTTAAAGGTGTGAGGTAACAGTGTTAAACAAGCTTTTAAAAGTGTGAGGTAACAGTGTTAAACAAGCTTTTAAAGGTGTGAGGTAACAGTGTTAAACAAGCTTTTAAAAGTGTGAGGTAACAGTGTTAAACAAGCTTTTAAAAGTGTGAGGTAACAGTGTTAAACAAGCTTTTAAAGGTGTGAGGTAACAGTGTTAAACAAGCTTTTAAAGGTGTGAGGTAACAGTGTTAAACAAGCTTTTAAAGGTGTGAGGTAACAGTGCTAAACAAGCTTTTAAAGGTGTGAGGTAACAGTGTTAAACAAGCTTTTAAAGGTGTGAGGTAACAGTGCTAAACAAGCTTTTAAAGGTGTGAGGTAACAGTGCTAAACAAGCTTTTAAAGGTGTGAGGTAACAGTGTTAAACAAGCTTTTAAAGGTGTGAGGTAACAGTGTTAAACATGCTTTTAAAGGTGTGAGGTAACAGTGTTAAACAAGCTTTTAAAAGTGTGAGGTAACAGTGTTAAACAAGCTTTTAAAGGTGTGAGGTAACAGTGTTAAACAAGCTTTTAAAGGTGTGAGGTAACAGTGTTAAACAAGCTTTTAAAGGTGTGAGGTAACAGTGTTAAACAAGCTTTTAAAGGTGTGAGGTAACAGTGTTAAACAAGCTTTTAAAGGTGTGAGGTAACAGTGCTAAACAAGCTTTTAAAGGTGTGAGGTAACAGTGTTAAACAAGCTTTTAAAGGTGTGAGGTAACAGTGCTAAACAAGCTTTTAAAGGTGTGAGGTAACAGTGTTAAACAAGCTTTTAAAGGTGTGAGGTAACAGTGTTAAACAAGCTTTTAAAGGTGTGAGGTAACAGTGTTAAACAAGCTTTTAAAGGTGTGAGGTAACAGTGCTAAACAAGCTTTTAAAGGTGTGAGGTAACAGTGTTAAACAAGCTTTTAAAGGTGTGAGGTAACAGTGCTAAACAAGCTTTTAAAAGTGTGAGGTAACAGTGTTAAACAAGCTTTTAAAAGTGTGAGGTAACAGTGCTAAACAAGCTTTTAAAGGTGTGAGGTAACAGTGCTAAACAAGCTTTTAAAGGTGTGAGGTAACAGTGTTAAACAAGCTTTTAAAGGTGTGAGGTAACAGTGCTAAACAAGCTTTTAAAGGTGTGAGGTAACAGTGCTAAACAAGCTTTTAAAAGTGTGAGGTAACAGTGTTAAACAAGCTTTTAAAGGTGTGAGGTAACAGTGCTAAACAAGCTTTTAAAGGTGTGAGGTAACAGTGTTAAACAAGCTTTTAAAGGTGTGAGGTAACAGTGCTAAACAAGCTTTTAAAGGTGTGAGGTAACAGTGCTAAACAAGCTTTTAAAGGTGTGAGGTAACAGTGCTAAACAAGCTTTTAAAGGTGTGAGGTAACAGTGCTAAACAAGCTTTTAAAAGTGTGAGGTAACAGTGTTAAACAAGCTTTTAAAGGTGTGAGGTAACAGTGCTAAACAAGCTTTTAAAAGTGTGAGGTAACAGTGTTAAACAAGCTTTTAAAGGTGTGAGGTAACAGTGTTAAACAAGCTTTTAAAGGTGTGAGGTAACAGTGTTAAACAAGCTTTTAAAGGTGTGAGGTAACAGTGCTAAACAAGCTTTTAAAGGTGTGAGGTAACAGTGTTAAACAAGCATTTAAAGGTGTGAGGTAACAGTGTTAAACAAGCTTTTAAAAGTGTGAGGTAACAGTGTTAAACAAGCTTTTAAAGGTGTGAGGTAACAGTGTTAAACAAGCTTTTAAAGGTGTGAGGTAACAGTGCTAAACAAGCTTTTAAAGGTGTGAGGTAACAGT
>NC_090261.1:68690997-68710997 GCF_037325665.1 Littorina saxatilis
AAGCCTTGGTAATTAATTGTCTGTAAAAAGACTTCACAAAGTCTACTTCACAAACCTGGATGCGCGAAGCCTTGGTAATTAATTGTCTGTAAAAAGACTTCACAAAGTCTACTTCACAAACCTGGATGCGCGAAGCCTTGGTAATTAATTGTCTGTAAAAAGACTTCACAAAGTCTACTTCACAAACCTGGATGCGCGAAAGCTTTGGTAATTAATTGTCTGTAAAAAGACTTCACAAAGTCTACTTCACAAACCTGGATGCGCGAAGCCTTGGTAATTAATTGTCTGTAAAAAGACTTCACAAAGTCTACTTCACAAACCTGGATGCGCGAAGCCTTGGTAATTAATTGTCTGTAAAAAGACTTCACAAAGTCTACTTCACAAACCTGGATGCGCGAAGCCTTGGTAATTAATTGTCTGTAAAAAGACTTCACAAAGTCTACTTCACAAACCTGGATGCGCGAAGCCTTGGTAATTAATTGTCTGTAAAAAGACTTCACAAAGTCTACTTTACAAACCTGGATGCGCGAAGCCTTGGTAATTAATTGTCTGTAAAAAGACTTCACAAAGTCTACTTCACAAACCTGGATGCGCGAAGCCTTGGTAATTAATTGTCTGTAAAAAGACTTCACAAAGTCTACTTCACAAACCTGGATGCGCGAAGCCTTGGTAATTAATTGTCTGTAAAAAGACTTCGCGAAGTCTACGCGTTGTTGACTTTGAGCTCGGTTAAGTACCGCGCTTATCATCCAATATTTTTAACACACATATACACTGCGCTGTCAAATATGTGCATTCACACACATGCACAAAACAGCTGACTATTAGGGTTTAACGTCCTCTTAGACCAACTGGTCTATATTGGGACAGGTATTGGTAATACGCTGAAGATATGGTGTGATACTTTGATTCCAACAAGCCCGTTCTGGCTGTCTTCTTCGACACACCAGCATTGGGTTTGTCTCGTCAAAGTATCGAAATACGATCATGATAATCAGAGACGAGAGATGATGCATGCGTGTCTTCGTGTTTTCCAAGCCCCGGGACTTTCGCTGTGAACGTGGGATCTTTTTCGTGCGCATGTGTGCACACGGGGGTGTTCGGACACCGAAGAGAGTCTGCACAAAGTTGACTCCGAGAAATAAATCTCTCGCCGAACGTGGGGATCGAACCCACGCTAATAGCGACCAACTGGCTACAAAGCCAGCGCGCTACCAACTGAGCTACGTCCCCGCCCCCACAAAACAGCAGCAGCAACAGCTACAGTAGCAGCAGTAGCAGCAACAGAAGAAAACACAAATTCACCTGACCACTGGCCGCCAGTTTCACCCCACAGAGATATAGTTTCACCCTCGCAATCATAGCATCAGCAAAAGAACAGCCATCAATATAGCCAGGGGATAATCTCCCTTTAGTTCGCTCTTCCTCAAAGGAGACGGGTTCGGATTGTGGAACGTCGTTACCCTCGCTTGTAGGAAGTGGGTCCTGGGGTCGAATTGATCGAAATGTGGAAAACTAAGAAGCTTAGCTTCGGTGTAAGCTCGAGAACAATAAATCATTTTCCTGCATTTGGTCTGCGAAAATAGTTTTGTCTTTGTGTTTTTGGATACAAGGAAAATGGACTGGATGGATTCGTTTTCCCCACTGTTCTCTGTAGTGTAGCTTTCCTGTTGGTGTTCTGTTTTGAGATATATGTCTTCCTGTTGGTGTTCTGTTTCGAGATATATGTCTTCCTGTTGGTGTTCTGTTTTGAGATATATGTCTTCCTGTTGGTGTTCTGTTTCGAGATATATGTCTTCCTGTTGGTGTTCTGTTTTGAGATATATGTCTTCCTGTTGGTGTTCTGTTTTGAGATATATGTCTTCCTGTTGGTGTTCTGTTTTGAGATATATGTCTTCCTGTTGGTGTTCTGTTTTGAGATATATGTCTTCCTGTTGGTGTTCTGTTTTGAGATATATGTCTTCCTGTTGGTGTTCTGTTTTGAGATATATGTCTTCCTGTTGGTGTTCTGTTTTGAGATATATGTCTTCCTGTTGGTGTTCTGTTTTGAGATATATGTCTTCCTGTTGGTGTTATGTTTCCAGATATATGTCTTCCTGTTGGTGTTCTGTTTTGAGATATATGTCTTCCTGTCGGTGTTCTGTTTCGAGATATATACTTACATCTGTAACTTACAAGGCAAACCACAAAGAAAGAAAGAAAAAACAAAGAAACAAATAAACAAACAAACAAAACAAAGACAAGAAATAACTTACAAAAAAGACAAAGCTAAATAGAATCAGAAATAAAGATAAGGCATCAGGGGCATAGCAGCCACAGGGCTGGGTGTGTAGAGAGAGTAATTTCATTATTAGTGCCGTCAGTTCGATAGAGCTACGTTCAGTAATCATTTGCTTTCTTGTTTTGCAAGATGTTCTTGTTTTGGCACTATATATCCTCATTTAAGAAACTGACAAAGACGCGTTTGCACAAGACAAAGTTCCCCCAATTCAAAAGACTGTCAATTAATTGCCATAGTTACGAAACATTTTCGAGCTTTTCATTGTAAGTCAAGTGTGTAAAAGTAACAGTAGACTAACTGCCCTTTTGACTTCTACGTTAAATTCGTCAGAAAACCTGTCGAAAATGGACTATTTGATAAATACCATAGTCGAACCTGCTCTGGCAACGCCCTCGCAATAATGACAACCTGCCGTTGTGGCGACAACCTCTCGATAACGAACACCCGCTCACAACGACAAGCCCAAAGGAGCCCCGATGATTGTTTCTATATCTCACCCCTCTATACGAGCGACCATCTGTCTATAACAAGCACTTGTTGTCGGTCCAATGGGTGATCGTTATAGACAGGGTCGGCAGTATAGCTGTATTGCCGTTTCACACAACACAGCGCATTCGCTCTTTGTTTTCGTCTTCAGATTTCAACATGATAATTTTATCGACAGACATTCAATACTACCCGCTGTGTCGAGAAGTTTTTTCGTCTCAATACTGAATACTCCTAAAATTTGTAATGTCTTGACGACAAGAAGAAAGCTGCTTTATACCGTTTCACAGAACACAGCACAATCACTGTTTATTTTTTTCCTTAACATTTCAAAACATTTCATTGAGAGACGTTGCCCGCTGCGTCGAGAAGATTTTTCGTCACAAGACTGAATACTCCTAAATGTCTTGACGACAAGAACAAAGCTGCTTTATACCGTTTCAAAGAACACAGCGCAATCACTGTTTATTTTTTTCCTTAAGATTTCAAAACATTTCATTGAGAGACGTTGCCCGCTGCGTCGAGAAGTTTTTTCGTCACAAGACTGAATACTCCTAAATGTCTTGACGACAAGAACAAAGCTGCTTTATACCGTTTCAAAGAACACAGCGCAATCACTGTTTATTTTTTTCCTTAAGATTTCAAGACATTTTATTGAGAAACGTTCGATACTGCCCACAATGTCGATTTTTTTTCGTCACAAGACTGAATACTCCTATATGTCTTGACGACAAGGAGAAAGCTGCTCCCTGCGCCGTTGTGTTAAATCTCTTAATCACAGAAGAGACAGATGTTAGGCCTTCGTGGCTCAGTGGGATGACCCGGCGCTCTAGTTGGAGACAGATGTTCGAATCAATGATGGTGAGATCTGTCAGGACCGATGTCGTGTGTAGCCTGGCAAGGTGGCAAGCTGTCCTTATCGCTTGAAATGTGTTGCATATCAATTAACACAATAACTTGGTGCGGTAAAGGCCGATCGCCTCCTGGCAGACAAATGCTAGCTTTCTTGGACTCACGAGACTACCGTCCATTGAAATGAACTGAAAAACGTTTTTCTCACTATAAATTAAAGCACTTTTAATCACTCATAATCGATTTTAACAAGATAATAGATTTTAACAAGGCTTTTAGGTTTGCTGTATGTATGTAATCCAATCACTTTCTTCGGTTGACTTTGCTATGTTGTAAATATTCAGCTTGTATTGGGTGTTGTGTATGTGCGCGAGTTTTACTTGAATGTATTGAACAAGCGCAACAAAAAGCCATTACATGTTACTACTTAAGTAAACATGGTTGAAATAAAGTAATGGCATGTGCACGCCATTGACTTATCGTTGCAACCTCGGTTTCCAGTGAAGACAGAACACCTGAACAAGCGGTGCATTGAGTGCAAAGATGCTGCATTCATCATAGCCCTTGCATCGTATTTCTCTCTGGATTCAAAATCAAGTGCAAAGGATTTTGCACAAAACTTTGTTTAACATTCCAAACCAGAAAGAAAGTAACACAACGTCTTATGGCCTAAAGAAGGGAAAGGAGACTAATTATGAACCAAGGCAGACAACTATGCAAAGACTAGTTCACTGAATGTAGACAAAATGCCAAAAGTATATGCCAACAAAATACCAAGAAATATGGTCCTTACATACACCTATCCGTAGCACTCGCAGACCAAGCAAGCACACACACTGGCAACATCCAAGTAAATGTTGCTTGTGTCCGAAGACAACATTCTTGACCATGTTTATCATCCATTTCTCTAGGTTAGTAGGTTATTATCAACTGACCACATATATCAGATCGTACCACTGACCGCCACACTGTTACTTACGTGAGCATTGACCGTGCAATCTATTAGCACCTTGTCTTATTGGTGTGTGATCAGATTGGCTGAAGACCATTTTAGCCATCAATTTCTCCACTTTTGGTCAACAGTAACTGACCACACAGATAACAGATTGTATACCATTGGCCCCAACACTGTTGCTTGCGTGTGCAGTGACCGTGCAATTAAGCTATTAGCTCTTTGTCTTATCGGTGTGTGATCGGATTGGCTGAAGACTATGTTACTGAACCATCATTCGTCTCCGCTGTCCGTGAGCATTGACTGACCACTGAGATAAGATTCGACGGGCCGTACATCTTGACATCTACACCATTGCCTACTTGTGCAGTGACTATGCAAGCTATTAGCTCTTTGTCTTATCGGTGTGTGATCGGATTGACTGAAGACCGTGTTACTGAACCATCAATGTTTCATTTCTACGTGAGCATTGACTGACCACTGCGCATGATAACCGTACATCTGACCTCTACACTATTGCCTACTTGTGCAATGGCCTCACCAGTTATATGCACTTGGTCTTTTCGATGTGTAGTCGGAATGACTGAAGACCGTGTTACTGAGCCGTCAATGTCTCATCTCTACGTGAGTATTGGCTGACCACAGACATATTAACACTGAAACGACACTACATCCTGACCTCTGCACTATTGCCTGCTTGTGCAATGACAGTGCAAGTTATATGCACTTGGTCTTTTCGGTGCATCTTCTTCTTGGCGTTCGCTGGCGCTACACATTCAGTCCGGCTCGGGAGATGGTTTGTGACTATAATAAGATTTTCTGAAGACCATCAGTGTCTCCGTTCTGCTCTCAGATAGCATTGACAGGCCACAGAGATAACGTTCGACCGTACATCTGACTTCTACACTGTTGCTTACTAGCTATTAACACTTGGTCTTATCTCTCTGCATGAAAGCAGCCGCCATTTTAAACGCTCCAATAGCCGGTTCCATAACTCTTATTGGAAGGAGGGGCCTGCTATAACTTTATGGATGGCATAAGGCTCTGTGCGCGGTCCATGCATTAGAAATAAGAGACTTTATGGAGTCCACAGACTTTATTTCAGTGACGTCATCAATTTAGGCTCCTATGGAGGGGCTATGCATTCCGCTGCTGACCTCTACACTGTTGCTTAATTGTGCAGTGACCGTGTAAGCCATTAGCACTCTGTCTTATCTGTTTGGGAATCACACAACTGTCAGTTCCTCATTGGCACGCTAATTTGTTGTGGTCAGTAGTTGACCAGTAAACACTCGGCCAATGCCGCCAACATGGAAACTCACTGAAAGGAATATATCGCCAGCCCCTTGCTCACTCGTTGCTTAGTCAAGAAGAAGCTGAAGTGGAGGCTCCATCTGTTTTAGTTTTGGCGGGTTTTTTTTCCACACAGGGTAGAATGTCACATCTTCGACAACCACTTAGGGGAAAGGCTCCTAATATGGACCGGCTCCTAATATGGACCACCTTTTGTTCTGACAAACTAACGACGCTAGAGCGCTCACAATAATTTCATTCGCTTTATTCACCCTCTCTGGATAAGTTGCACATGTCAAAACTGTTGCAGAAATACAAACCCCAAAACCGTTAGGCTTTTTCGTTTTTTTTCACTTTTGGCAGCGTTCACTCTAAATTTGCCGTCTAAAACGGACTCGTTTCTGTCCACAGTCAAAGCTTTTATCACACAAAAAAAGGCTATAAATGACAGCTAAGACCGTATTTGTTACATTATAGCAGTGTTTACCCCGAGTTTCTCCTGCAAAGAAAAAATAATAGCAAAACCTCAAAGTATGTGTGAGTCCCCTAATATGGACCACCTTCAACAAATCGAAGAAAATAAAAGCTAAAGGCAATTTTAATTAATTCATTAAGAAGCTTGCTAAAAATAACCTATAACTAGCCCTCGAGATTTCAAAAAAAATATAACAAATAGTCTTTTTTTGTGGAAGTTGATAATTTCACTTATTTTCACTCTGTTTTTGATGCTTCTTCCAGTTTGCTGGTGTACTTCAAATAATGCTCTCATCAACCCGAAACAGATAAATCTAAAGCATATTTCAATTAGTCTGACCAACACACTAAGTTGTAACATGTTATTTTGAAGTATAGAGGGCTTTTTACAGTGATTCGTGAAGGCCGCTTCACTGGTCCATATTAGGCGCCCAGGCTCCTAATATGGACCATTTGTGATTTTTTCTGTATTTAATTTTTGCAGAATGTCTATCAAAGCTATTTCACTCTAATTAGGCCTAACGGTTAACCTAAGAGAGAAGGACTACCAAACACAAAATGAAACTTCTTCGCAAGAAAACAAGCTAGTTATCAGCATAAAACAAAAAGTGGTCCATATTAGGGGCCCTCCCCCTACGTTATTTTTCTATTTCATTTGACAGTGGCCAGAGTACCAAACAACTCCGCCTCCTGTCTCTCCGCCTCTGTTAGTCTCTTGGTCTCTGTCTTTCTGTCTGTCTGTCTGTCTGTCTGTGTATCTGTCTGTCTGGTTGTCTGTCCGTCCGTCTGTCTGTCTGTGCGTCTTTCTTTCTTTCTTTCTGTCTGTCTGTCTGTCTTTCTCTCTCTCTCTCTCTCTCTCTCTCTCTTTCTCTCTCTCTCTATCTCTCTCTCTCTCTCCCTCCCTCCCTCCCTCCCTCCCTCCCTCCCTCCCCGTCTCCCTCTCTCTCTCTCTCTCTCTCTCTTTCTCTCTCTCTCTCTCTCACCCTGAGCCTTGATCATTCCGATGTCAGAGACAAACTCACACAAAGGACTGTTGCAGCAGACATCTATCATTGCCTAACACCTATCTTCAGCTTTCCTGAAGATTGAACGGCTAGCAGAAATAAATCCAGACGTCCAGGGTTTCCCGTGTGTGCGCACCTGAGCCATCGACTAATTATTATGAAAAAAACCAAGCCGCTGACCTTTTGTTGCCAGGACGCCCCCGTTCCCGACTTAGTAATCTCTCTCTCTCTCTCTCTCTCTCTCTCTCTCTCTCTCTCTCTCTCTCTCTCTCTCTCTCTCTCTCTCTCTCTCTCTCTCTCTCTCTCTCTCTCTCTCTCGAGATCGCTGTCAAACCAAAGAATACACAACAGTATGATTATTGTACTAGGTTTGATTAACGTAATAGTACCTTATATCATTCTAATTCTACAAACTATCAGATGGAATGAAAGCCTGTTGGTTTAACCGATCGGAGATTTCATTTGCGTTGTTTTCCCAGAAACACTGGAAAGGATACGGATAAGGTGTCACAGAGTCCTGTCAGGTTCTTTACGCTCATGGAAATTCAGGCTGCTTTCACATTGGGGAAAGCGGGCTGCCATACAGTACGGCGCTGTCCTTTTTTGTTTTCCTGCATGCGTGTGTTCGAGTTTCCAAGCCCTGAAACTGTTGCTGTGAATTTGGGATCTTTATCGTGGGCATGCTTGTGTTCGAGTTTCCAAGCCCTGAAACTGTTGCTGTGAATTTGGGATCTTTATCGTGGGCATGCTTGTGTTCGAGTTTCCAAGCCCTGAAACTGTTGCTGTGAATTTGGGATCTTTATCGTGGGCATGATTGCACACGGGGGTGTTCGGACATTAAGGAGAGTCTGCACACAGTTGACATTGAAAAATAAATCCCTCACCGACCGTGGGGGTCGAACCTATGCCAATAGCAACAACTGGTTTTAAAGCCAGCGTCGCTACCTACTGAGCTGTCTCCCCTCCCCAGTATAACACTGGGAATGTCCGGTCAGCAAGTACACTGAAGTTGACCACCCCCTTGTAATGATCACCACTTACAGCGCCTGAGTACCGTTCGTCACACATGAGAGAACAAAGCCCGAATTGCCGTAATGACCAGCCATCGCTTCCTGTATGAGAGGACAAAGCCCGAATGGCAAAAGTGACCAGCCATCGTACCCTGAAAGTACTTTCTGCAGTGTACTTTCTGACCGTCTTGACCGTCGATAATCACCCACAATCAGCCCTAATTATCCGCAAATCAAACCTCGCTGACCCTGCAAGGCGCTCAGGACAGCAGCGGTCGATGAGACAAGAAGTATGACCAGTGTCCGAGCACTGCTAACGACCCTCTTCTCGTCTCTTGACCCTAAGTAAGGCAGGCGTCAGACCCGATCAGACTTGTCCCGAACCGACAGTCGTGCCGCGTGAGAGATGCTTAACGTCGCCTGGAGAACGGTAAGCGGCGACAGCGGAAGGTTGATTCATGGAGCTTGAGGGCTGCTTCACGACGCTTGGAAGGCTGGTCTTTTCACTTGAGAATTGTTGGGGCCGGGTAGCTCCATCAGGTGCTAGAGCTCTGGACTTGTGATCCTAGGGTCCCGGGTAGCTCAGGTGGTAGAGCTCTGGACTTGTGATCCTAGGGTCCCGGGTAGCTCAGGTGGTAGAGCTCTGGACTTGTGATCCTAGGGTCCCGGGTAGCTCAGGTGGTAGAGCTCTGGACTTGTGATCCTAGGGTCCCGGGTAGCTCAGGTGGTAGAGCTCTGGACTTGTGATCCTAGGGTCCCGGGTAGCTCAGGTGGTAGAGCTCTGGACTTGTGATCCTAGGGTCCCGGGTAGCTCAGGTGGTAGAGCTCTGGACTTGTGATCCTAGGGTCCCGGGTAGCTCAGGTGGTAGAGCTCTGGACTTGTGATCCTAGGGTCCCGGGTAGCTCAGGTGGTAGAGCTCTGGACTTGTGATCCTAGGGTCCCGGGTAGCTCAGGTGGTAGAGCTCTGGACTTGTGATCCTAGGGTCCCGGGTAGCTCAGGTGGTAGAGCTCTGGACTTGTGATCCTAGGGTCCCGGGTAGCTCAGGTGGTAGAGCTCTGGACTTGTGATCCTAGGGTCCCGGGTAGCTCAGGTGGTAGAGCTCTGGACTTGTGATCCTAGGGTCCCGGGTAGCTCAGGTGGTAGAGCTCTGGACTTGTGATCCTAGGGTCCCGGGTAGCTCCATCAGGTGGTAGAGCACTGGACTTGTGATCCTAGGGTCCCGGGTAGCTCAGGTGGTAGAGCTCTGGACTTGTGATCCTAGGGTCCCGGGTAGCTCAGGTGGTAGAGCTCTGGACTTGTGATCCTAGGGTCCCGGGTAGCTCCATCAGGTGGTAGAGCACTGGACTTGTGATCCTAGGGTCCCGGGTAGCTCAGGTGGTAGAGCACTGGACTTGTGATCCCGGGTGCGAATCCAGGCCGGGACGGACACGGGTCAACTTTATGTGCAGACTCAGAGACGGCATCCATGTCCCACCCCCGTGTCACCACAATCAATGACACGTAAAAGACCTCGGTCATCCTGCCATAAGTGCAGGTGGCTGATTACACCTAAACACACATACACCTTCGTGTCTCATGTAAAGTCGGGGTAACACCCGGGAACATGCCCATAATGGTCTCATCGTACGAGCGTAAAACAACATTATCATCACTTGAGAAGTGAGAAACAAAGGGACGAAAGCACTGTAAAAGCAGACGACATGGGAGTTTAGAGGGACAAATGCAGAACCAATCTCCTCGTACCAAAGAGAATACTAAGCATTAAAATAAACAAGCGACTTTCTTCTTCTTCTTCTTCTGCGTTCGTAAGCTGAAACTCCCTCGTACACTCGTGGTTTGTTTTGCACGAGTGGAATTTTACGTGTATGACCGTTTTTTACCCCGCCATTTAGGCAGCCATACGCCGTTTTCGGAGGAAGCATGCTGGGTATTTTCGTGTTTTTAAAAAAAAAAAAATTTTTAAGGGACATAATGCTTTATTTCATATATTAAAAAGAAATACATGTAGTGTCAACACTCAGTTGGCAGTAGGCCAGAGACATATAGTAGGCAGTGGAAAGTTACTAAAAAGTGACCTAAGTTTTCTTTTATTTTTTATTTTTTTATTTTTTTTAATCTGTTTGCCTTCTTTTGAAAATTATACATGGAGTTGATATGACGGATGCGTTAGTTTTTTTTTTTTCTTCTTCTTCTTCTGCTTCTGCGTTCGTGGACTGAAACTCCCTCGTACACTCGTGTTTTTTGCACGAGTGGAATTTTACGTGTATGACCGTTTTTTACCCCGCCATTTAGGCAGCCATACGCCGTTTTCGGAGGAATCATGCTGGGTATTTTCGTGTTTCTATAACCCACCGAACTCTGACATGGATTACAGGATCTTTTTCGTGCGCACTTGGTCTTGTGCTTGCGTGTACACACGGGGGTGTTCGGACACCGAGGAGAGTCTGCACACAAAGTTGACTCTGAGAAATAAATCTCTCGCCGAACGTGGGGACGAACTCACGCTGACAGCGGCCAACTGGATACAAATCCAGCGCGCTACCGACTGAGCTACATCCCCGCCCACAAGCGACTTTCAAGAAGCTTGAAGATTGTAGATTAAGGGCTGCTTCACGACGCTTGACGGCTGGTCTATCTCACTTGACGACTCGTTCATTTTAAAATAGAAACAAAGAAAACTCAACGACCTTGGTTATTAATTGGACCTTTGCTGGGACGTTGTTGACCGCAGCCAAGTGCAAGGGCACATTTACGGCACCAGAAAGCATATCTTTACGCAGGATAACCTTTCATTTGAATAAAGATTCACGAAGATGGACAAATCGCTGGTGAAGCTATCATTGACTGAAGACGTGAAGACGACTAATTACTAGTATATAATCTTTGTGACGCCATGTCAAGCCAGTTTTACACTCGTAGCATGCTGGTTGACCAGGCTCCGGTGTTTTAACCCACCGCAACACTTCGTTTGTTGAATGACTCGTTGTAAAAAGAAACAAAATCTTGTCTGTTCTTACGACAGGTACTCGAGGGTATTGGGGCTACATAAACGAGTAAAACCGAGTCAACAAAACTGAAAACTTAAAACCTTGTGTTCGTATGAGTCGGTTTCGGTCATTTCTGTGACCACCTAAGGTTTGGCCTAAGCGACCGGTCAAGCAGACCTCAAGAGTGGTCAATGAGGAGAGGAGAGCTGTCTCAACAATCCTGGAGGGTGAAACTCGGACATTTATTGCGGTGGTCAATGGACTGGTGCTTTCAGTCTTCTCAGTACGGAATCGACAGCGACCTTGAAAGTCAATACTCAAGAAACAAGACAATTATGTTAGTTCATGAAACATTTGATATTCAAAACAAGAAACAATAACAGTACGAATTAGTTTTGAATATATTATTCAATCATTATTTTATTTTATTTTTTATCTACGCGTGAAGTCATAATTGTTTTAAAGAACTAGCACTCTCAGAGTGGTATATAATGGGAATTCTCACTGCACAGAATCGCCAACGAACTCAAAGGTCAATACTCAAGAAACAAGAAATGTTAGCTAATACACGTTAATACAGTAATTGGAGAACAAATCAAGTCACCTAACGTATTAATATTAATATATTATTCAACCGGTACGTTTTTTTCATGTACGCGAGAAGTCATCATTGTTTTAAAGAACTAGCACTCTCAGATACAGTCGAACCTGTCTGTAAAAGAGACCACCCAAGGGACTGAGCAAAAGTGGTCTCTTTAGACAGGTGGTCTCTTTAGACAGGTGATTTATATAGTCGTAAAGACCGTCGGGGATCCTTTGGGGTGGTCTTAGTGGACAGGTGGTCTTTATGGACAGGTGGTCTCCTGGGCAGGTTCCACTGTATATAAAATAGGTCATCTTACTGTACGGAATCCCCAGTGACCTTGAAGATTAACAATTTCTGGCGAATTCAACCTTTCAGAAAGGTAAAGACACAGAAGATATCAACAGTAATGGCTAGACAGACAGACAGACAGACAGACAGACAGACAGACAGACAGACAGACAGACAGACAGACAGACAGACAGACAGACAGACAGACAGACAGACAGACAGACAGACACATATCAACATTAATGGCTAGACAGACAGACACATATCAACATTAATGGCTAGACAGACAGACACATATCAACATTAATGGCTAGACAGACAGACACATATCAACATTAATGGCTAGACAGACAGACAGACAGACAGACAGACAGACAGACAGACAGACAGACAGACAGACAGACAGACAGACAGACAGACAGACACATATCAACATTAATGGCTAGACAGACAGACACATACCAACATTAATGGCTAGACAGACAGACACATACCAACATTAATGGCTAGACAGACAGACACATACCAACATTAATGGCTAGACAGACAGACACATACCAACATTAATGGCTAGACAGACAGACACATATCAACATTAATGGCTAGACAGACAGACACATACCAACATTAATGGCTAGACAGACAGACAGACAGACACATACCAACATTAATGGCTAGACAGACAGACAGACAGACACATACCAACATTAATGGCTAGACAGACAGACAGACACATACCAACATTAATGGCTAGACAGACAGACAGACAGACAGACACATACCAACATTAATGGCTAGACAGACAGACAGACAGACACATACCAACATTAATGGCTAGACAGACAGACACATACCAACATTAATGGCTAGACAGACAGACACATACCAACATTAATGGCTAGACAGACAGACACATACCAACATTAATGGCTAGACAGACAGACACATACCAACATTAATGGCTAGACAGACAGACACATACCAACATTAATGGCTAGACAGACAGACACATATCAACATTAATGGCTAGACAGACAGACACATACCAACATTAATGGCTAGACAGACAGACACATACCAACATTAATGGCTAGACAGACAGACACATACCAACATTAATGGCTAGACAGACAGACACATACCAACATTAATGGCTAGACAGACAGACACATATCAACATTAATGGCTAGACAGACAGACACATACCAACATTAATGGCTAGACAGACAGACACATACCAACATTAATGGCTAGACAGACAGACACATACCAACATTAATGGCTAGACAGACAGACACATACCAACATTAATGGCTAGACAGACAGACACATACCAACATTAATGGCTAGACAGACAGACACATACCAACATTAATGGCTAGACAGACAGACACATACCAACATTAATGGCTAGACAGACAGACACATACCAACATTAATGGCTAGACAGACAGACACATATCAACATTAATGGCTAGACAGACAGACACATATCAACATTAATGGCTAGACAGACAGACACATATCAACATTAATGGCTAGACAGACAGACACATACCAACATTAATGGCTAGACAGACAGACACATACCAACATTAATGGCTAGACAGACAGACACATATCAACATTAATGGCTAGACAGACAGACACATATCAACATTAATGGCTAGACAGACAGACACATATCAACATTAATGGCTAGACAGACAGACACATATCAACATTAATGGCTAGACAGACAGACACATACCAACATTAATGGCTAGACAGACAGACACATACCAACATTAATGGCTAGACAGACAGACACATATCAACATTAATGGCTAGACAGACAGACACATACCAACATTAATGGCTAGACAGACAGACACATACCAACATTAATGGCCAGACAGACAGACACATACCAACATTAATGGCTAGACAGACAGACACATACCAACATTAATGGCTAGACAGACACATACCAACATTAATGGCTAGACAGACAGACACATACCAACATTAATGGCTAGACAGACAGACACATACCAACATTAATGGCTAGACAGACAGACACATATCAACATTAATGGCTAGACAGACAGACACATATCAACATTAATGGCTAGACAGACAGACACATATCAACATTAATGGCTAGACAGACAGACACATACCAACATTAATGGCTAGACAGACAGACACATACCAACATTAATGGCTAGACAGACAGACACATACCAACATTAATGGCTAGACAGACAGACACATACCAAATGCAAGTAAATGACATACAGGGCACGTTTACTAACGAAAAAACACCCACCCTTAAGTTAAACACGAAGGAATGTGTCAGGTACCTTAGAGCACTAACAGAAACAGAATGACGCGCGCGCCAATACAGTTGATACCACTCACACACGCACGCTGCTCCCAAAGTACAAACCAGTATACAAGCCTCCGGCGGACTCTATAATCATACACGACTTAGCGGGAAAAGCCTCTGTCTTAACCTGCAAGCGATGGCGGTCAGCTTACTTTCGCTCATCTGCTGCCCCGCTAACGATGCGCACACCCACCGTTCATGTTTAAAGCCAGGCCACCCCTAAAGCGGGGACCACATTTGGACGCCGTTTTACGCTCTATGCACCGCAGGCCGTTTTGTGCGTCGCGCGGAATTTGCCGAGTGGCCACACATCGACGATTTTTTTCACAACGCGGTGTCAGTGAGCTGACAAGAAGGTTCAGTCAAGAGAGATGCATTCGACTGCCGCGCCGCGAGCAGCTGACGTCATCGCTCTGGTTTGCTCTGATTGGTCAAATTTCCGTCGTTCTATGTCTGTGTCATAGAAATTAGAACACGCGCTATTCTTCTGCAAATAACGCTTCGCGATCATGGCACGCTACGGCGCTCCCGCGTGGGCCGTTTTGAGCATAACTCAAATGTGGACAGGGTCGGACGGGAGTGTATGGACGGGCCTTAAGGGCCACAGAGGGGTAGGATAAGAAGCAGCTCATTTTGTGCGATGACGTCACCTGCGTGACCTGGATACCCATCAGTCAGTGCGACTCTTGTTTGATTCGTATGGAGGGATCTTTTGGCATCGGCAATTCCTATCGTATTAACACCTCATGTCCCAATATAGTCACTAGACCTGGGGACACAAATATTTAGTTAGTCAGTCAGCCAGCATCGGCAGTCGGCATGACTCTAAAACTTGTATTAGTTCAAATCATCAAGACCCTTTTCTTCACGGTGGGGAGAGGTAACGCCAAGGATTGCATATTAAAGGGAAATATAGCTGAGAAAAAGGCCCTTCCAAAAACGGTCAGATCAATGCTATCCTTTTAAATATCGAAACATTGTCGAAACTTATGAGGGCCCTTTCGAGGAAGTTGCAGAAGAAATATATCCAATTAGCATCACCATGCATCAACATCAACAACATCAACAACAACAACAACAACAATCGCACCCTCTTTCACCACCACCATCACAAACAGATTTCCACAAACCACGGGTGTTGACTTAAAGGCCAACAACTCGGGTGCAGAGTCTGCTGTGAAAGCGGTAGCCTCCCCTGTCACAATCTCCCCCGTTTGAAATGAACTTCGTCCCGAAGTTCCGAACCGGGGGACCACTGTCCATCCCAAGTTCGCAGAATGGGAACAGCACGAACATGTTCAGTGGTCATATTATGCCATTACCTGAACATATCATGCCGAGTCCCATCCCTGCTCGCAAGCGCCAGATGTAACCGAGTGCCGAAACACTACGATCACCTCGGGAAGCGAAGTGCAATCAAACAGGTTTGAAAATATTAGGGCTAATTTCTTAGCCCTACAAAAACTGTTATGCAGGTGTTAATACGAAGGTTTCCATGAACATACAGACAATCGGAAACTACCAGACCCCATCACAAACAGATTTCCACAAACCACGGGTGTTGACTTAAAGGCCAACAACTCGGGTGCAGAGTCTGCTGTGAAAGGAGCGGTAGCCTCCCCTGTCACATAATTATTGTAGATTTGATTTGATTTGATTTGATTTAGATAATATACCTGTGCAACTATATTTAAGCATGCGTGCAGCCTAAGCCGGGGAAGTCGCTATGTTTCGATCTCCATGGTACACTCGGCATTTGTTCGTGTGTTTCCAGGCCTAGTTTGCTGTTGGAAAGGTCATAATGCTTGCGGCACGTTACACCGGAGGTGTGGCGACGGAACACTAATGTCACATCTTAGTGGCGTTCTGCGAAATATTGCAGACAAACGAAAAAAATAAAAGGAAGAGTAAAAGAATAAAAAGAAACAAAAACGAACACACAGTACAAGTATAATGAAAAACAAGTCGCGTAAGGCGAAAATACAATATTTAGTCAAGTAGCTGTCGAACTCACAGAATGAAACTGAACGCAACGCAACGCAGCAAGACCGTATACTCGTAGCATCGTCACTCCACCGCCCGTGGCAAAGGCAGTGAAATTGACAAGAAGAGCGGGGTAGTAGTTGCGCTAAGAAGCATAGCACGCTTTTCTGTACCTCTCTTCGTTTTAACTTTCTGAGCGTGTTTTTAATCCAAACATATCATATCTATATGTTTTTGGAATCAGGAACCGACAAGGAATAAGATGAAAGTGTTTTTAAATTGATTTGGACAATTTAATTTTGATAATAATTTTTATATATTTAATTTTCAGAGCTTGTTTTTAATCCAAATATAACATATTTATATGTTTTTGGAATCAAAAAATGATGGAGAATAAGATGAACGTAAATTTGGATCGCTTTATAAATTTTTATTTTTTTTTTACAATTTTCAGATTTTTAATGACCAAAGTCATTAATTAATTTTTTAAGCCACCACGCTGAAATGCAATACCGAAGTCCGGGCTTCGTCGAAGATTACTTGACCAAAATTTCAACCAATTTGGTTGAAAAATGAGAGCGTGACAGTGCCGCCTCAACTTTCACGAAAAGCCGGATATGACGTCATAAAAGACATTTATCAAAAAAATGAAAAAAACGTCTGGGGATTTCATACCCAGGAACTCTCATGTCAAATTTCATAAAGATCGGTCCAGTAGTTTAGTCTGAATCGCTCTACACACACACACAGACACACACACACACACACACGCACGCACGCACATACACCACGACCCTCGTCTCGATTCCCCCTCTACGTTAAAACATTTAGTCAAAACTTGACTAAATGTAAAAAGGAAAAAAAAAGGAAAGGGAGAACAAAAATAGCAAAGGATTAAAGGCACAGTACGCCTCCCGTAAACCATCACAGATACTGTCAGGCTTTTACACACAGTACAAACACCCTTTCGTTTAAACACTCACCGCTTGAGAACATCCTACGTAAAGAGCGAGCAATTTTCAAAGAATTAAAAAGAAAAAAAGAGGAACGAATATCATCGACATGTACGTCATTAACTATGGTGACATGTAAATAACAGACTTTGAAATCGACGCGACGACAAATACGCACGACAGGTAGCCTGTCGACCTGTGCAATGCAACTTTTTTTTTTACTGCAGACTCTAGTGAGGTCTTCGTGTTTGTCCATGTGGTGATCATGTAAAAATATTTTCTCTCTGGCCAAAGTGTGCGTGTTGGCACAGCGTGTCCAACCAAGGCTGTGGTCGTGGAAATCTTTCTTTCTTTCTTTCTTTCTTTATTTGGTGTTTAACGTCGTTTTCAACCATTCAAGGTTATATCGCGACGGGGAAAGGGGGGAGATGGGATAGAGCCACTTGTCAATTGTTTCTTGTTCACAAAAGCACTAATCAAAAAATTGCTCCAGAATGCAAGTTTCCAGTACAAAGGACTTAACATTTCTTACATACTGCTTGACTAAAATCTTTACAAACATTATTCTATACAAGAAACACTTAACAAGGGTAAAAGGAGAAACAGAACCGTTAGTCGCCTCTTACGACATGCTGGGTAGCATCGGGTAAATTCTTTCTCGTCCCAACCAATATGGGACTCCCCCTAACCCGCGGGGGGTTCGTGGAAATCGCGGTAAGATGTTTCTAAACCTTTTTTGCACAGAAAAATGCATGTGTTGTTATTCCTTCCATTCGTGTTCAATAACATTCACAGCGTTATGTTTTTATTTGTTTATTTGCCTTCTTTTAACAACAACAAAAAGTGATACAGTATAATATCTCCCTTTACTATTGAAAATAGAAGAACCAAAAGATGTCAAAGCTTCCTCCCCCTTTCCCCTTAAAAGGAATAAAACGAATCCAGTGGAGGCCCACAAGAAGCTGTGGGGGTCGGCAACGCCAAGACTTGGCACTTGAATTGATTCTGTCTGTCTGTGTCTTTTTCTCTCTCTCCAACTCTCTCTTCGTACTTTTGAGGTTTTACCTGTGTGTGTGTAATGTAGCATAGTTCCTTTTTGGCCAAGGGCTTGATGTAAAACACAAAAGCAAAAAACAAAAACAAAAACGCCTTTGCATTGCATGCTGAGTCCATTACCCTCAAAAACCAACTTCTATCTAAGCTATCGCATCTTATCACCCCCCCCCCCCATCTCTCTCTTCCTGGCTCTGTTTCTGTGTCTGCACATTGTGTCTGTCAGCCTCTCTCTCTTTCTTACACACTCTCTCTCTCTCTCTCTCTTTCTCTTTCATTCACTTTCTCTCACGCACTCTCTCTTTCTCTCTTTCCGTTTCCTTCTTTCTCACTCATTCTCTCTCTCTCTCTCTCTGTCTCCCTCTCTCTCTGTCTCCCTTTCTCTCTGTCTCCCTCTCTCTCTGTCCCCCTCTCTCTCTGTCCCCCCCTCTCTCTGTCTCCCTCTCCGTCCCTTTCTTTCTTTCTTAGTCTCTCTGTTTCTCTGGGGCGGGGACGTAGCTCAGTTGGTAGCGCGCTGGCTTTGTAGCCAGTTGGTCGCTATCAGCGTGGGTTCGATCCCCACGTTCGGCGAGAGATTTATTTCTCAGAGTCAACTTTGTGCAGACTCTCTTCGGTGTCCGAACACCCCCGTGTGCACACATGCGCACGAAAAAGATCCCACGTTCACAGCGAAAGTCTCAGGGCTTGGAAAACACGAAGACACGCATGCATCATCTCTCGTCTCCGATTATCATGATCGTATTTCCATACTTTGACGAGACAAACCCAATGCTAGTGTGTCGAAGAAGACAGCCACAGCGGGCTTGTTCGAATCAAAGTATCACACCATATCTTCAACGTATTACCAATACCTGTCCCAATATAGACCAGTTGGTCTAAGAGGACGTTAAACCCTAATAGTCAGTCAGTCTGTCTCCCTCTCTCTCTGTCTCCCTCTCTCTCTGTCTCCCTCTCTCTCTGTCTCCCTCTCTCTCTGTCCCCCTCTCTCTCTGTCTCCCTCTCTCTGTCCCCCTCTCTCTCTGTCCCCTCTCTCTCTGTCTCCCTCTCTCTCTGTCCCCCCTCTCTCTGTCTCCCTCTCTCTCTGTCCCCCCTCTCTCTGTCTCCCTCTCTCTCTGTCCCCCTCTCTCTCTGTCTCCCTCTCTCTGTCTCCCTCTCTCTGTCCCCCTCTCTCTGTCTCCCTCTCTCTGTCCCCCTCTCTCTGTCTCCCTCTCTCTCTGTCCCCCCTCTCTCTGTCTCCCCTCTCTCTTTGTCCCCTCTCTCTCTGTCCCCCCTCTCTCTGTCCCCCTCTCTCTCTGTCCCCCCCTCTCTCTGTCCCCCTCTCTCTCTGTCCCCCCTCTCTCTGTCTCCCTCTCTCTCTGTCCCCCCTCTCTCTCTGTCCCCCCTCTCTCTGTCTCCCTCTCTCTCTGTCCCCCTCTCTCTCTGTCT